>NW_024871863.1:0-23460 GCF_019054845.1 Dipodomys spectabilis
TACTAATACGCATTTATTGGTATACCACCACCTGCCTATCCATCTATGGCTATTTTGGTCACCCCTAATGCTCGATCTCAGCTCCTGACAAAAATTTCATCCTGGAGTTAGAAGCCAAGTGTGACATCTGTTTTTCTTTTCTGTGAGAGTACTGGGTGTCAGGCATGATGGATAACAAGTCTACAAATCTAAATGCTATGTGATAGGATGTAATACATGGTTAGGTATCATCACAGCCAATAAAATAAATGGCAAATAAATGAATAAAACAAAAAATACAATAAATAACCACACCAGACATAATATAGAATGAACATCTGTATGGAAGTTCAATCCTATCTTTAAAATATATATAAGGAGTACGTTTTACAAGGCTAGGGCCTGAATTCAGGCCTAGGGAAAAGGCCCGACTTTCTGGTCTTCAAGCACAGTGAGCTTCCACTTCCCCCACAGTGCAACAGAGGTACCTGGACCCCAAGTTCAAATCCCAGGCCTTGCAGACAAAAAATGTCACACATTCCAAGCCAGGGAGCGTCATTAGCATTTTAAATATTTTTTTAAAGTTCACTTTGCCTTTATTTGATACATTTTGATTTTAAAACATGAGAGTTTTTCAATAAAGGGGTTTAAACTTTTACATTTTAGCATAGCACATTGGTGTTTCTATTTTGGCCATCTGCCATGAAGAGTGAGAATGAAAATGAGGACATCATTTCTCCCTAGAAGGTTGGGAGAGTTGATGATATTTCTTTTTTTTTTTTTTTTGGTTGGTCTTGAGGCTTGAACTCTGTGCTTGGGCGCTGTCCCTGAGCTCTTCAGATCAAGGCGAGCACTCTACCTCTTGAGCCTCAGCACCACTTCCGGTTTTCTAGTGGTTTATTGGAGATAAGAGTCTCATGGACTTTCTTGCCTGGGCTGGCTTTTAACCGTGACCCTCAGATCTGAGTCATTGGCACCGGGCAACTGATGTTTTTTTCAATTCAGAGTTACTTCTGTAATTATAAACTGTCTGCAATTTGTGTGAGTTTTCCTTGTGCCTACCACGAAATACACTAGGGGTGTCTTCATACCACAAAAGGTTGGGTTTGTGGATAAAAACTCACTTGTGTGAGAAGAGTAGTTACTTGTAAGCATTTTGGGAATAAACTGGATTGTAAAATTAAAAACAAAAACATTGGGACTGGGATGTAGCCCAGCAGTGGAGTAGTTGCCTAAAGAGCATAAGACCCTGGAAGAAAAGATTCCTAAAGCTTAGAATGTTAGAATTTTGTATGAACAAAGTTCTTTCTTCAGTGGTGGGGCTTGAACTCTTGGCTTGGGCGTTATCCCTGTGCTCTTCAGACCAAAGGCGTGCACTCTACTGCTTGAGCTACAGCACCACTTCCAGTTTTCTAGTGGTTTAATGGAGATAACAGTTTCATGGCCTTTCCTGCCAGAGCAGGCCTTGAAGCACCATCCTCAGATCTCTGCCTCCTGAGTAACTAGGATCATAGGCATGGGACTCCAATGCCTGGCACATGAACAAACGTCTTAAAGATTGATTCTGAAGAAAGAAACTTGGAATATACTTTTAGTACAAATAATTTATAATGCCATGGTTAAGGCACTAATTCAGAAGTATTTATTCATTGACTGGTTTCTTAGTTTCTTCACATATATATACATTATTAATATATATACATAACATACGTTATTAACATATACATATATATTACTAGAAACATACCTTTGAAGTGTACCTAAGAACATATGTGATCATGTAAAGTTATACAACTGCACAAGCTTGATCTTTTTTTCCCTTTGTTTGGTACCCTAAATTAGGTGGGATTTGTGTACTGTTGTTTGTTCTCTGTTTTTGGAGGAGTTCTCTCCCCTTTATGCCCCAAACCCCCTCTCCCTGCACTTGATCTCAGCTTGCTCTTTCTTGGCTTTGTTTTTCATAGCTGATTTTCTACCAATTCAGCCATCCCTGTAACCTGGTTTTTGACCAGTTAATTGGAGATGACATCTCTCAGACTTTTCTGCTTGGATTGGCTTTGAAACTTAATCTTCCACTTCTCACCTCTGAGTAGCTGGGATTACAGATGTGAGCCACTGGGGTACCTATGGATAAATTAGACTTTGGTTGATGTATTCATTCTGTTTTTCTATGCATGGGATGATCTACTATAGAATTTCTGTGAATGTCCTGGGTCTGAAGTAAGATATATAATGCATATGTAAATCTGTATAGTTCTCAGAAGATGTAATCAATTTAATACATAAGTATAATAATAGTCAATAAAAATAATGAAGGAATGAATAATACAAAAAGTAAAATAAATATACTCAAAGCAATATGCAATAAGCATAAGTATGTAGATATTAATCATTATTTCAAATGTGGATGAATATTATTTTAACAGGGCTGGGGATTCAATTCAGGCCTAGGGAACAGGCCTGAATTTCTTGTGTTCAAAGTGGGTAAGTTTCTCTGTCCACAGCAGTGCATTAGAGTTACCCAGTCTCCGAGTTCAATTCCCAGGCCTGGCAGAAAAAAAAAGGCATGAATTCCAAGCCAGGGAGCTTCATTAGTTATATATATATATATATGCATTGGGACTTGAACTCTGGCCTTGGAAGATGTCCTTGGGCTCTTCAGCTCAAGGCAAGCACTCTACCACTTGAACCACAGCGCTACTTCGCTACTTCGGGTTTTATAGTGGTTTAATGGAGATAAGCGTCTCAAGGACTTTCCTGCTTGGGCTGGCTTTGAACCGCGATTTTCAGATCTCAACCTCCTGATTAGCTAAGATTACAGGCATGAGCCTTTGGTACCTGACTATTTTTAATATTTTAAAATTATTATTTATTTATTTATTTATTCATTCATTTATTTATTGCCAAGCACAGGGATTGAACACCTAGGCCCTGAGTTTGAATCCTGATTATACCACACAAAGGGCTGGATGGCCTACAAAATTATTGCCTGTCCCTAGGAGCACCAAAGGAATGTGATCAATGTCATGGTTGGATGAGTAGTTCATGAATCAGTCTGGCATAAAATTAGACCCAATAATCACAGGACACAGATTGATTAAAATTCATAGTCTATTTTGCATTAAAAGAATACCATTGATAAAATGGAATCCTCACTGAAGACCTGAGAATCCATAGGAATGTAGTATATATCATTGAATACCAGATAGACATTTCTGACAGTATCTAAATATCTAAATTTATATTTATTTATATACCATCATCTGCATAGAGAGTTATTGCTATTTTGGCCAAACCTGGGGCTTGATCCCAGACACTGGGATCCACTTGGCAGTTGAATGGGCTAGCGGCTGCCATGATGACACTCACCCATTCATGAATTGGGACTCCTTGGCTCTTAGTCTAGTTTCAATCATTGCCAAAAGTTTCTTTCTGGTGTAAGATTCCATGTGTGACACCTGTTTTCCTTTTCTGTGCAAGTACTGGGTATCAGGTATGATGTACATAATATATTTGCAAAGCTACATGCTATGGAATAGATTGGAATAAATGTAATAAATGTTATAGGTGCACTCACAGCCCATAAAATAAATGGTAAATCAATCTATCAATAATAAAATATAATGAATCACTCCAACAAACACGATATAGACTGAATATATAGATGTAAGTATAAATCATATATTTAAGATGTCTATAAATGTTACGTTTTTCGGGCTGGTGCTTGAATTCAGGTCTAGGGAAGAGTTGAGAAGTTAATGCATGATTCACATAGGAAATGATAGACAAGACCTTTGGCACAATGATTATTTTAAATTAAGACTTCATGAAGTGTGACAATAATACTTACGTTCAGGAAATCAAGGCATTGGGAAAGATCCAAGAATCGGTACTCACATGGTAGATAGGATTCCAACACGGTTCGCCACATCTCCTACTGTATACAAATAGGTATTTATTAGCACACAAGTTTCAGCATAAGAATGGAGGAATATGTTGCACCAGCCCCACTCTGGGGCTCAAGCTCAAGTTATGGGAATGCCCTAGCACCTTAGTGGCTCACAGGCTGATGTGCTCACCTTGACCCATTCACCAATTTTGCTTGCTAGGCCCTGAGTTCAAATCCCAGTACTTCCAAAAGATCCATCCTGATGTGAGAAGTCCATCAATCTACCAGTTTTCCTGTCCTGTGAAAGTCCTGCACCTAAGCGAGGATGGAGAATGCTATATAGGCAATTCTATAGCCATGGGAATAGGTTGTCATCCATGGCAGCACAGATATACCTGTCACCATACTCAATAAAATACACAATACATCCATGAATAAGACTCAAAATTAAAAAAAACTACATTGAATGGAAGATGCATACCACAACTGTATGTAAATAGAGATCTTATGTTTAAAAGAGATGAGCTTTATATTTTGTCTAGTGCTGGGGCTTCAAATCAGGCCCTGGACCAGGCCTGACATTCTAGTTTTCAAGGATGTTGAGCTCCCCTTCCCCCACAGTGTAATGGAGTTAACCAGACCTGAGTTCAAATGACAGCACTGACAAAAGTTTCATCTTGATGTCAGAAGCCAGTCATTGCACCTGTTTTCCTCTCATGTGGAAGTCCTGGGTCTCAGCTAGGATAGAGAATGAATGCATAGGCAACCCTATAACCATGGGAACAGGTCATCATCCATGTCAGCACAGTTCTATCTGACACCATACTCAGCAAAATGCACAATACCTCCATGAATTAGACCCAAAATAAGGAAAAGGAGTGCACTGAATGCAAGATGCTGTTCACACATATATGTCAATATAGATCCTATGTTTCCAGCATGAATCTATGCCTATCCTGGCCCTCCCTGGGGCTCGATGTCAGGTCCTGGGAACAGCCTAGCTCCTCAGTTGCTCACAGGCCAGTGTCCTCTCCTTGACCCTTTTGCCAATTGGCCTGCTGGGTTCTGAGTTCAAATCACAACAGTACCGAAACATGAATCCTGATATTAGAAGCCCATAGATCCACCTGCTTTCCTGTCCAGTGAAAGTCCTAGGTCTCAGCTAGGATGGAGAAAGCATAGGCAACTTCATGGACATGGGAATCGGTGTCCATCCATGTCAGTATAGTTATATCTGTCATCATACTCAGTAAAATACAAAATGCAGTCTTGACTAAGAAACACACTGAAAGCATGAGGCATTCCACACACATATGAAAATAGAGATCCCATGTGTAAACTAGGTAGGCATATGATTTTTGCCAGTGTTGGGGCTTCAGTTCAGGCCCTAGGAGCAGGCCTGACCTTGTAGTCTTTTTTTTTTTTTTGGGTCCTGAACTCTGTGGGGCCTGAACTCTGTGCCTGGGCACTGTCCCTCAGCTCTTCAGCTCAAGGCTAGCGCTCTACCACTTGAGCCACAGCACCACTTCCGGCTTTTTTCTTTTTGCTTATGTGGTGCTGAGGAATTGAACCCAGGGCGTCAGGCATGCAAGGCAAGCGCTCTACCACTGAGCCACCTTCCCAGCCCTGACCTTGTTGTCTTTAAGGATGGTGATCTTCCCCTTCCCCCCACAGTGCAACAAAGTTACACAGACCTGAATTCAAATCCCAGCTCTGGTAATAAAATGGCGTGAATTCTGAGAGAGGGTGCTTCATTCATAATTTTTTATTTATTTATGTTTTTTTTTTTGCCAAACCCAGGCCTTGAACTCAAGTCGAGGCAACATTGCCTTTAATGCAATCATCCTAGGCTTTAGCCTCTGGACCCACAGACCATCCTTGGATCCTAGGAGCCCCAGGCTTGCAGAAAAAAAAAACAAAATAAAAAAACAAAAAATGGCCAGAAGGGGAAAAAAGCAGCAGGAATTTCCACCTCGTGCTTGTACGTTTATTTTCCTTTGCATAGTGACCATGTTGGTCTGAACCCAGCGGCCTACAGAGTGAAGGTGACCTGGCATGGCTGAAGGCCTGCTGGCTATCGGGGAAGTCACAGCCAACCGTGCAACGGAGGGCATGGGTTGGAATCCGGGTCAGCCCCCCTACATTGTGGGAATGGTGGAAGATCCTGAAGTACTCCTTTCCGGACCTAGGAAGTGTGGAATGTGATCATCTCATCCTTGAATGAGTAGTTCCTGCAGGATGAGAGTAGGAAATGATAAGCAAGACTCATCGGGTATCCATTATTTTTTATGAAGAGTTGATGAAGTGTCACAATAATCATCACAGTCAAGAAATGGAGGCATTGGGGAAGATCTGAGAATAGGTAGTCACATGATAAATTGGATTCCATCACAGGTCGCCATGTCTCCTACTCTATTCAAATATGTACTTATTTGCATACTACCTTCAGCTTATAAATGGACAACAATTGTGCTCCCCCTCACTCCGGGCCTTGATCTCAGGTCCTGGGATTGGCCTAGATCCTTAGTGGCTCACAGGCTGGTGTGCTCACGTGGACCCATTCGCCTATTGGGCCTGCTAGGCGCCAAGTTCAGATACCAGCAGTGCCAAAAGATTCATCCTGATGTCTGAAGCCAATCATTGCACCTGTTTTCCTTTCCGGTGCGAGTCCTGGGTCTCCTCTAAGATGGAAAATGCATGAGCCACCCTGTGGCCATAGGAATAGGTTTTCATCCATGCCAGCCCAGTTATACCTGTCATCATATACTCAAGAACATACACAATACATCCATGAATAACACACAAAATGGAGAGGATAACTATCCTCAATGCAGGAGGAAGTCCACACATGGATGTGAATAGAAATCCCATGTTTCAATGATGCATTGAGGATTATTGTGGCCTCCCTAGGGCTAGATCTCAGTTCCTGGGAAAGGCCCAGCTCCTTCGTGGTTCACAGGCTGGTGTGCTCACATGGATCCAATGGGCAGTTGGGCCTCCTAGGCCCCAAGTTCGAATCCCAGCTCTGCCAAAAATTCACCCTGATGTGAGAAACCAGTCATTGCACCTGTTCTTCTGTGCTGTGCAAGTTCTGGGTCTCAGCTACGATGAAGAATGCATAGGCAACTCTCTACTCATGGGAATCAGTTGTCATCCAGGGCAGCACAGATATACCTGTTACCATACTCAATAAAATACACAATACATCTATGAATAAGACTCAAAATTAAAAAAAAAAGCTACCTTGAAGGCAAGATGCATACCACCCCAGTATGGAAGTAGAGATCCTATGTTTAAAAGAGGTGGGCTTGTTATTTTTTCCAGTGCTTGCGCTTCAAATCAGGCCCTGGACCAGGCCTGACATTCTAGTCTTCAAGGATGGTGAGCTTCCCCTTTCCCCACAGTGCAATGGGGTTACCCAGATTTGAGTTCAAATCCCAGCACTGACAAAAGTTTCATCCTGATGTCAGAAGCCAGTCTTTGCACCTGTTTTCCTCTCATGTGGAAGTCCTTGGTCTCAGCTAGGATGGAGAATGAATGCATAGGCAACTCTGTAACCATGTGAACAGGTTGCCATCCATGTCAGCACAGTTATATCTGTCACCATACTCAGTAAAATACACAATACCTCTATGAATTAGACACAAGTTAAGGAGAAGTGCGCCGAACGCAAGATGCTATCTACACCAATATGTTAATACAGATCTTGTTTCAATTATAAATTTATGCCTATCCTGGCTCTCCCTGGGGCTCGATGTCAGGTCCTGGGAATGGCCTAACTCCTCAGCTGCTCACAGGCCAGTGTCCTCCCCTTGACCCTTTTACCAATTGGGACTGCTAGGCTTTGAGTTCAAATCCCAACTCTGCCAAAACATGAATGCTTCTTTCAGAAGCCCATTGTTGCACCTGTTTTCCTGTGCTGTGAAGTCCTGGGTCTCAGCTAGGACACAGTATGCTATATAGGCAACTCTATACACATTGGAATAGGTTGCCATCCATATCAGCAAAGTTATATCTGTAATCATATGCAATAAAATACAAAATGCATCCCTGATTAAGACACAAAATAAAGAGAATAACTACACTGAATGCATGATGCATTCCACACATGTAAGTAAATAGAGATCATCTCTGTAAATTATGAATTTATAACAATAATGGCCCCCACCAGGGCTCAATCTCAGGACCCGAGATGGACCTAACCCTCTATTGGCTCAGAGGCTGGTGTACTCACCATGACCCATTCACTGCTTTGGTTTTCTACGCCTTGAGTTCAAATCCCAGCACTGTCAAAAGATGAATACTGATGTGAGAAGCCAAGTGATCCTCCTCTTTTCCTTTGCTGTGAAAGTCCTGCTTCTCAGCTAGGAATGGAGCATGCTATATAGGCAACTTTATAGCCATGTGAACAGGTTGACATCCATGTCAGCACAGTTATACCTGTCACCATACTCAGTAAAATACACATTACTTCCATGAATTAGACACAAATTAAGGAGAAGTGCACTGACCTCAAGATGCTGTCCACACATGTATATAAATAGATGTCCTATGTTTAAATTATGAATTTATGCCTATCCGGGCCCTCCCTGGTGCTCAATGTCAAGTCCTGGAAATGGTCTAGCTCTTCAGTTGCTCACAGGCCAGTGTCCTCACCTTGACCCTTTCGCCAAATGGGCCTGCTAGGTTCTGAGTTCAAATCACAACACTGCCAAAACATGAATCCTGATGTGAGCAGTACATCAGTTCACCTTCTTTCCGGCCCTGTGAAAGTCCTGGGTCTCATCTAGGATGGACAAGGCATAGGCAACTCTATAGACATGTGAATAGGTTGTCATGCATGTCAGCACATTTATATCTGTCATCATACACAATAAAATACAAAATGCATCTCTAATACAGAGAATAAAATCAATAACTACACTGAAAACATGATGCATTTCACACATGTATGTAAATAGAGATCCTATGTGTAAAATAGGTGGGCATATGATTTTTGCTAGTGTTGGGGCTTCAATTCAGGCACTGAGAGCAGGCCTGAACTTGTACTCTTCAAGAATGTTGATCTTCCCCTTCCCCCACAGTGCAACAGAGTTACCCAGACCTGAGTTCAAATCCCAGCAAAGGCAGTAAAATGGGGTGAATTCGGAGCTAGGGTTCTTCCTTCACAATTTTTTTTAACAGACTCAGAGCTTGAACTCAAGTCGTGGCAGCTCTGCTTCAGTTCCAATCATCCTGGGCTGCAGCCTCTGGACCTACAACTCATCATCGCATCCTAGGACCCCAGGGCTTGCAGGGGAAAAAAGCAGCAAAGGGGAAAAAAAAGTGGCAGGAAGTTCGATCTGGCGCTTTTTATGTTCATTTTCCTTTGCATGGTGACCATGCTGGGTCCGAACTCGGCGGCCTGCAGAGTGAAGGTGACCTGGGCTTCTGTTCAGGCCCTGGGAGCAGACCTGACCTTGTAGTCTTCAAGAATGGTGAGCTTCCCCCTCACCCACTGTGCTATAGTGTTACCCAGATCTGAGTTGGAATCCCAGCTGTGGCAGAAAAAATGGTGCTAATTCTGGGCTAAGGTGGTTTATTATTTATTATTTTTATTTTATTTTATTTTTTGCCAACCAAGGGATTTGAACTCAGTTCATGGCAACTCTGCCTCAGCTTCGATCACTGTAGGCTGGTGGGCTGCCATGGGCGCATAGCCGATCCTGTGATCCTAGGCCCTGAAGCCTTGCAGGAGATAAAAACAAAAAACAAAAAACAAAAAAAAAAAACCGCACTGGAAAATAGCTGCGGGATGGATTTTTTACATTTTATTCCTTTGCATGGTGACCAACCTGGGTCTGAATGACAAAGCTACAAGTTTACTTCACTTTGCATTGGCCAAGGCTAGCAGGCTATCGTGGAAGCCACAGGCCCATATGTCATCGAAGGCCCTAGTATTGAATCCTGGTCCTGACACCTACCAGTGGGGAGATTTCCCAAGAGACTTGTTCCTATGCACGGGAATAACGATGGAATGTTTGCAAACTCATGAATGTATAAGTTTCTGCGGGCATCGGTCCAATCTAAAATGGGATGCAATGATCCTAGGATGCTGATTGATTTTAATGAATGGTTTATTAAGCATGAAAACAATACTACTCCTTCAATGGCAGCATAATAATACATAAGAGTTGGTAGGAATGTAGTTGATGTCATTGAATCCTAAGTAGATGTCTCTTGAATTCTATACAAATATATATTTATTGGTATACTGCCACCTGCCTATCCATGTATGGCTATTTTGTCCACCCTTGTGGCTCAATCTCAGGGTCTGGGAACTGTCTGGCAGCTTCCTTGGCTAGAGGTTGCCATGTTGAATTAGGTCTGCTAGGCCCTGAGTTCAGATCCCAGCACTGCAAACAATTGGATTGTGGAATAAGAAGTCAAGTGTGACACCTGTTTTCCTTTTCTCTGAGAGTCCTGGGTGTCAGACATGATGGAGAACACGTCTACAAATTTAGATACTATGTGATGGGATGCCATCAGTATAATAAATGGAATGCATATCATCACAGTCAATAAAGGTTGCCGTGTTGAATTAGGTCTGCTAGGCCCTGAGTTCAGATCCCAGCACTACAAACAATTGGATTGTGGAATAAGAAGTCAAGTGTGACACCTGTTTTCCTTTTCTCTGAGAGTCCTGGGTGTCAGACATGATGGAGAACACGTCTACAAATTTAGATACTATGTGATGGGATGCCATCAGTATAATAAATGGAATGCATATCATCACAGTCAATAAATGGTAAATAATTGAATAAAACAAAAATGCAATCAATAACCACAACTAACAGGATATGGACTGAGCATCTGTAGTAAATACAAATACTATCTTTACAATAAATATAAATAGTATGTTTTCCAGGGCTGAGGCTTGAATTCAGGCCTAGGGACCAGGCCCAACTTTATTGTCTTCAAGAATGGTGAGCTTCCCCTTCGTGCACAGTGCTACAGAGTTACCCAGACCCTGAGTTCAAATCCAAAGCCTAGTAGAAGAAAACAGCCTGAATTGCAAGCCAAGGAGGTAATTTATTTATTTATTTATTTTTGCGAAGCAAGGTCTTGAACTCAGGTCATGGCAACTCTGCCTCAGCTTCCATCATCCTAGGCTGGGGTGCAGCCACTGGAGCCACAGCCAATCCTGGAATCCTAGATCTCCAAGCCTTGCAAGTGGAAAAAATATGCACAGAAAAAAAGTGGCAGAGCCGGGGGCAGGTGGCTCACAACTGAAATCCAACTACAGAGGAGGCTGAGATCTGAGTATCGCAGTTCAAAGCTAGCCCGGGAAAGAAAGTCCGTTAGAATCTTATCTCCAATAAACCACTAGAAATCCAGAAGTAACACTGTGACTCAAGCGGTAGAGTGTTTGCCTTGAGCTGAAGAGCACAGGGACAGTACCCAGGCCCAGAATTCAAGCCCTATGACCTACCAAAGAAAAAAATGTTGCATGATTGCACTTTTACATTTCCTTCCTTTGCACTATGACCATCTGGATCTGAATGACAAGGCTCCAAAGGGTGCTTCATCTTGCATTGCTGAAGGCTACCAGGCTATTGAGGAAGCCATAATCCCGCACAGGAACATAGGTCTAGATTTCGAATCCCAGTCATGCCACTTCCAAATAGTGGAAGATCTTAAGAGACTCGTTCTCATCCATAGGAATAACGATGGAATATTATCAATGTCACAGTTGAATGAGCTAATCGTGAATGCTACTCATATAAAATTAGACATCATAATTTCAGTAGACTGATTTTATTTAATATGAAGCATTAAAAGAATACAATTTCTTACAGGGATATAATAATTTCAGGACCTTGATTTACCTAATACTTTGTTAAGGATGAAAAAAATACTATTAATTACATAGAGGCATAATAAATACCCAAGAATTGGTAGAAATGTAGTCTATATAACTGAATAATGTGTAGACACCTCTGTCACTCTATAAAGATATATATTTATTAGCATAATACCATCTACATGTCAATTTGTTCTTATTTTGTCAACCCTAGGGGCTTGATCTCAGACCCTGGGAACTGCCTGTCAGCTCAGTTTGCCCCAGGATGGCGTTCTGATATTCACCCATAAGGAATTTGGCCTTGTAGGCTTTGAGTTCAGACACCAACACTCCCAAACAATGAATCATAGAGTAAGAAGCTGATGGTGACACATTTTCTTTTTCTGTGAAATTCCTGGGTGTCAGGTATGAAGTGGAATACATATGCAGACCTATATCCTATGTAATCAATGTAATCAATGTAATCGATATTCTATGTGCCATAATACTCAATAAAATAAATGGCCAATACATGAATAAAACAAAAAATAAAATGAATAACTATACTGAATGCAATAAAGAGTCAACATATGTATGTAAACATAAATAATGTATGTAAAATATACATGAAAAAGATGTTTTCTAATGCTGGGGATCGATTTCAGGCCTAAGGAACAGACTTGAATTTCTTGACTTCACGGAGGTGAGCTTCCCCTTCCCACACAGTGCAACAGAGTTACCCAGACCATGAGTTCCAATCCCAGTCCTGGCAGAAAAAATGGCACCTTCATACAATGTGACACCCAATTCTTAGATATTTCATTATGCCTCCATTTAATGAATATGATTGTTTAAATGCTTCATAAAGTGTTAGTTTAAAATTGATTAGAGTCCTAGGATATAATTGTGTATTATTTTATCCTAGAATCATTCAAGAACTGCCCATTCAATCATGACATATATCACATTCCATTGGTATTCATATGGATAGGAATAAGTTTCTTAGGATCTCCTGCCATTTGGAGGTGGCAGGAACAGGATTCAAACTGTGGGCTCCAGCTTCCACCATTTAATCCTCAGGATAGGGAACTCACAAGTCTGTCCAAGAACATCAGCAATACTAATGATTAGGCAGGCACCCGTGGCTCTCAGTAGTTCTCCTTAATACTTACAAGTCTGTGATAGGAGGATCATGGTCAAAGTCACCCTTGTCCAACTTCAGTGCCAACAAAGTCAGAAGTAGAGTCGTGTGGCTACAAAGGTTGAAGGCTAGCCTTGAGCAAAAGCAGCTCAAGGGCTGTGCCCAGATCCAGAGTTAAAGGTCCAGGACTGGCAACAAACAGACATACAGAACAATCTGTGCAGCCATCCAGCTAAAGCAGGTCACCTTCGTTTCCCCAGCAGGATTGGACAGAGTTTCCTTGGAAAGCAGCTGCTCTCATCTTGACTCCGCCCATTCTGCCTGCATCACAGTATTCTGGTCACATCTCCATTCTTTCATGGTTCTTTCTGAACAATGGGATACAAGAATGGCGGCCACACCCAAATTCCATGCTGCCCAGAAGGACCAGGATTCCCTCTGTTGGTTGACACCACTACCAGCAGTTGAGGAAAGTAGAGGTGGCTAAGTGGTGAGCAAGAGACTCCAGGTGACTTTGGAGTAGAGTACGAAATTGACATCCTAATCAGTGAGTGGGAGAAGACAGGATTTCCCAGAGCCTGGGAACGTGGCCAGCCCATCTTTCCCATCCTAGCGCTCAGATGTCTGAAACAACAAGACTCCATGAGAAAGCTGTGGGGATGAAACTGCCACCAGAACACCGGTAGAAGAATCCTCCTGACAGATCTGCAACATTCAAGAAAACAAAGAACATGAAAAAGGGAAGGGTCCGGCCAAAGGTGATGCCCACCACTGGCCTCCCGTGCCTTTGGACACAGTCACAGCCACGAGGTTCCAGAGTGTCAATGGTCCTGATACCACCAAGGATCTGCAGAGGTGCTACTGACACGTGGTGCCCACCCTGGATCCCAGCAAAAGAAGAAACCAGGCACTCTATGCCAAGATCCAACCACTGAAGCAGGAAAAGTCAGACCTGCAGGATCAATGGAAGAAAGAGAGGCAGAAGATAGCCCAGGTGCATGCAGCACCTAAAATGGAGCTAGAGATCCACAAGGCACCCATACAGTGTTTGATTTCCGCAGAAGGCAATTTACAATGTGCACCCGCCTGCGTGCAGCAGGTGGCCAATGACACAGAAAGGGAGCACGAAGCTCTCACCAGCTGCCTGCAGTCCGCAGAGCAGTGCGTGGTAGAGCTGGAGATGTCAGCTTCTGTGGTTACTGATCACAGAATGAGACTGAAATGTTCTTTGAACAGCTGCATGTGGTGACCCTTCTGCTCAAGGAAGGCGAGAAGCTTCGATGACCTGGAGCAAGTGAACTCAAAGTTACAGGAGAAGCTGGATGTGCTCTGGACAACAGGGAGAAAGGAATCTGCAAGTTCCAACAAGCACTGGTGGGGCATGAAGAATTGAAGAGACTACTAGACAACGTAAGCTGACTGGTGAGCACAGCGAATCTAGAGAGAGACACCTTCACAGAAGACCTGAGCATTGAGAGGACCACGTGGAAGGAGGAGGCCCGGCAGATGACCCAGACGTTAAAACGACTGACAGAGGAGAAGGAGCGAGGGTAGAGGCAGGTGTTCGGCCTAGAGAATACTGGAAGAACCATGGCCCATCTCAGGCTGAGTGGCAGTTCCAGGCCCAGGCCTACTGCATAAAGATGGAGTTGAAAAACCTGGAGGAATAACTTCACATCCAGATCTAGGAAAACCAGAGGCTCCATCTCCAGAACGCAGAGCAGCAGGAGCAATTGTGCAGACTGGAGGAGAAGGCCATGGATTGGCAGGAGATCCCGAGGCCCCATGATGTGCATATGTGTGTGACAGACAGCTGGAGGAACAGCTGGCCCTGCTGTGGGAGGCTCTCCACAGGGTGATCGGTGAGGAGAAGGAGCTCGCCAGCATCCTAGACACAGCAGCAGGTGAAGAAACACCTGTGGGAACAGCTGGTACACACAGAGGAGAAGAGAGAGGAATGGAAAGAAGTGGCTGAGAGAGAAAGAAAGCCAAGCATCTCAGGACCAGCAGGAGCAGTCCCTGGCCCCGCTGCAGGAGCTCAGAGCCATCTATGAGCGGCACATCACCACCAATTAGCGGCTTAGCTCCGAGAAGGAGGCCCTGCAGCAGCACATAGAGAGGCAGACCCAACTCCTGGAACAGCTGAATAAAGTGCACAGCCCGACCAACTGAGGAGACCAGGTGGTGCCCTCAAAGTGGCAGGACACTCTCAAGTGCCTGAAAGTAATCAGACCACAGGAGGAGCGGCTGCAGGCCCAGCTGAGCTTCCTGGTGTTCCTTGGGAAAGGGGAAGTCTAAAACCCTGGAGAAGCAAAAGGAGAGGAGTCGACTCCCCACCATATGATCATTGCAGAGGATGGAGACATTCCCCAAACTGAGAGGGACATGGATTTGTGAGCACTCTTAGTGGCTGAAATCCACAGGGGGAAACTCCTGCAGCAGGAGTGGCAGGCCTGCTGCAGGCACCAGGTTCACCTGGCAGCTCAGTGCCAGAGAAAGCTTGAACCACAAGCACTCCATCCCATGAGCTGGCACCACAGCTGTGTGGGGATGGGAAACGGGACACGTGGGTGTCTGAAAAGAAATTATACTTTGTCCACGACCTGCCTGATAAGATGGACTTCCATAGTCCAGCGGGTGATCTTCAACATAGATGCAGCCAGCTGTCGGCACAGATCGCACTGTTGAGGAGTCCCTCGTGGCATGTAAAGAGCAGATGTTCATTCTGGCTGAGCTGTATCAGAAGAAACCTGAGCGTGTGTACCAGCTGTCCTAGGAGAAGATGGAGAAATGGAGAGGGCTGTGGGAGCCGTTGTCACTCCTCACAGGGGAAGACATGGACAACGGGCTCCTGATGCCAGCACAGGCTGAGTCTCCTGTCACTGCCGCCGCTTTGGATGACTCCAAGCTCCAGGGCGGGCGAAATGAGGGGGGAGAAGAAAGGTTTTAAAGAATTGCCACTTCAACACAGTGTGGAAACTACCAGAAGGGAGATCAAGATTCCCAACCCCATAGAGGACTCCCCCACAAAGCACATCCTGCCGCAGCTGCCCCACATCCAGAGCTACCCACAGCTCATGGGCTTAGTTGAGGAATGGTCCCTCCCTTTCTTCTGTAGACTGATGTAGATGATGACTACGTGACATGATGATTCTCCAAAGCGTCAGCAGCCACCATAAGTAGGTGGCCAGGTGGCCTTCTCTCAGCCCTCCATCTGCTGGGTCATGGAAAGGGTAAACTGTGGGTTGGGTAGGGCAAAGGCTGCTGGGAGGTGGCCCATATTCTAGGGACATCTATTGGTGGCCAGGGAAGAGGCCCATGCTATGCTTATCACAAAGAAGAAATTGTTTTCAAAGGGAAAACAAGCCTCTAATAAAGATTTGTTCTTCCAGTCCTGGAGCTTGAACTCAGGTTCCTGAGCTCTTTGTCTCATGGCTAGCACTCTACCACTTGAGCCACAGGGCCACTTCTTTTTTTCTGATGGTTCATCGATGATAAGAGTCTCACACACTTTCCTGCCCAGGCTGGCTTTGAACCATGATCCTCCAGATCTCAGCTTCCAGATTAGCTAGAATGACAGGCATGAGCCACCAGTGCCCAGCTTTTGATACCTTTTGAAGGCATCTTGGCGAGTCTGTAAAAGGAGACCTAAAGGGCCTGGATAGACCTTGACCCAGTCAAGGAGCTGGGTGGGGGAAGGCTGACCTTCTAGCCATTCTGTTCCCCAAAATTAAAAATACCAGGTGGTGTTGGATGCATCAAACACCTAGGCCAATAGCCACCAGACTCAGTGGGGAAAAGGTAGAGAATACCCAAAGATTTCAGTGTAGAAATCCTTGATTTTGCATGCATGTGGTGTGTGCGCGCGCGCGTGCGTGTGTGTGTGTGTGTGTGTGTGTGTGTGTGTGTGTGTGAACTCAGGGCCAACGCTCTATCCCTGAGTTTTCTTGCTCAAAACTAGTGCTCTGCCACTTGTGCCACAGCCCCACTTGCTTTTCAATGGTTAATTGTAGGTAAGTCTCAAGGACTTTTCTGTCCAGGGTGGCTTCAAAGCGTGATGGGAGCCCCAGGGAAACAAGAGTAAATACAACTGATACAATCCTTATGGTGGACAAATCCTGCCTCCTCGTGGCTAGAGGTGGAACATGCATCCCTCTGCCATCATGGAGGACTATCGTCCTCTAGAGTTCAATTTGGGAAAGTGACCAGGGCCAACCTGACTTTCGCTCACCCTGAGTGATGATTCCAGAGCAGATCTGTTCCACCCTAGGCCAAGAGAGCTCCAGTAGGCCCTGCTCCTAGGGGCACAAGGAAGTGAGAAGTCAGCTCCAGGGCCAGCTAGGAGCCTTTGCCCATGGACACCCCAACTTGGCCTTCCTGATTACCATAAGGCCTGTCAAAGAACAACCCAAAAAAAACAAACCAAAATTGGATCTGTGAATCAAAGTGGTAGAGCTCTAGCATTGAACCAAAGAGCTCAGGGACAGGGGCCCCAAGCTTTGAGTTCAAGACCCCCAGCTGACCTTCCCCCATAAAACACACATTAGCTAATTGTGAATTAGTGGGATTTGTGAAGTGTTTCTGAAGAATGATGATACTGCAGAAAGCACCCAAATTCTAATGACAACTGAACTTGTGACATATAGGTATGTGCTGAGTCCTTCACAGGGTGCTGTTTTCTGAGTCCTTCCCACATAGGGTGTTTTTTCTGAGTCTTCAAAAACCATTCTGTGTGCTGAGTCATCCCAAAGGGTGCTATGTTCTGAGTCCTTGAGAAGAGTAGGCTGTGCTGGATTTTTCAAAGGGTACTGTGTGCTGAGTCCATTACACAATGTACTTTATGCTGAGTCCTTCAAAAGTGTGGGATGCTAATTCATCCCAAATGGTGTTATGTGCTGACCGCTTGAGAAGGGAGGGACAGGTGAATTTTTCAATGGGTGCTGTGGGCCCATTCCTTTACACAGGGTACTTTTGCTGAGTGCTTCAAAGAGGGCTGTGTGCTGAGTTATCTCAATGGGTGCAATGTGCTGCATCCTTGAGAAGAGAGGATGAGGTGAGTGCTATGTGCCGAGTCCTGTAGACAGTGATCTGTACTGTCTTTCAAATAGCGGTGTGTGTTGAGTTCTTCCACAAGGTGGTATGTGCTGAGTCCTTCAAAACTGTGCTATGTGCTGAGTTTTTCAAAGGGTGCTGTGCACTGAGTGTTTTACACAGGGTGCTACATACTCAGCCCTTCAAAGGGTAATGTGTATGGAGACTTAACACAGGATGCTATATGCTGAGTCCTGGGAAAGGGTGCTACGTGCTGAGTTTTTCAAAGTGTGCCATGCACTGAGTCCTATACACTGCATGCTATGGATTCCCTCCTTCAACGGGTGCTGTGTGCTGAGTCATCCCAAAGGCTATTATATGCTAAGTCCTTCAAAGGGCACATTGTGCTGAGTCGTTTACTCAGGGTGCTTTGTGATGTTTTTTGAAGTATGCTGTGTGCTGAGTCATCCAAAAGGGTGCTATGTTCTGAGTCCTTGAGAGGTAGTTTTCCCCAACAATCTCTCTCAGTCTCTCTGTCTCTGAGTCTCTCTGCCTCTGTCTCTGTCTCTGTCTCTCTCTGTCTTTCTGTCTCTCTCTCTCTCTCTCTCTCTCTCTCTCACTGGGTCACTGTGCATGTGCTTGATATGTGGAGTGGAGAGGCTTGGAGGAGAGTCTCCTCTTGTCGTGGGGCTGAGGGGAGATTCGATCCCCTGAGCAAGTGCTAGGGTTGGTGGAGAGTGCTGAGTTGAGGTGAGGCTGTAATTCCCATGGCCTGGAAGCCTTAGGGCCCAGGCAGGGCTGTTCTTGTGGGCAAGGGTAGGGGGCAGAGCCAAGGGGAAGAGGGGACTGGGCCGAGGGGAGGAGGAGGCAGGGCTCAGGGTCCTCACTGTGGAGGCAGCAGTGGCCAGGATCTCACAGGGGCAGGTGCGCATACACAAAGGGTGTGAGGCGGCCCACGAGAGAAGTGGAGGTAGAGAGAGAGAGCAGAGAGTAGCTAGGACAGGCACGAGGGGAAGTGGCTTCACATGCTCTGTTCGTGGATCAATAGAAAAATAGCCAAAATGAGAAAAAGGCAACAAATGTACAGCCAAGAAGAATATAGTTAGAATAAAGGTAGAGGCAATAAAGGTGCAGCCAAGTGTATAGGAAGCCTTGAACCAACACCCCCTTCCTGCAGGCATGCTTCCATGAAGCTTATGCTTTGTCTGGCATGATCTCTCATGCAGATTCAGCAGGAGGTGTCATGGAAATTCTTCCTTTTTTATTTTTTTATTGAAGATCATGAATGTCTTGGTTCACAGAAGAGACAAATCTAAATATCATCTGTAAAATGACTGGAAATATAAGAATAAGAATTGGGTGAATTGATCTGACAATGCAATTATAATTATTACATGAATCCAATCCAGAGGATTGAGGGCCTCCACGTTATGCTTAAATAACGCTGCCAAAGATTGTAAATTTTTTACATCTGAATGAGCTTTACTAACTGCTGTAATTTTGTCCTGTAAAACCTCCATAACATTAGAGATATCTTTATCTATCCAAACTCCTAACAAATGGTTTTGGGTGGCATTCCAATTAAAAGAAAATTTATATTTTAGAGCAGTAACACAGATATATTTAAAACTAGCCTGACATTTACCTAAGAGTTGTGTTTTTAAATTTTGAACTTCCTGACCTATAGACAGAACCACTTCCTCCAGAGCATTTATTTTCATTTCTAACTTTTTATCTATAATTTATTGTTTTACTAGGGCTAATGAAATATTTTTGCTTAAATAAGTAACAAAATGAGCAGTGTTTACTTCATTTATTAAGGCTGCTGTAGAAATCACTAAAGAGCTAATTATTGTTATTAAAGCACTTATTCCTAAAATCAAGGCCGCAACAAAGCCTTCTGGCTGCAACATAATATCCAGAGATTTCAACATTTGTAAAGCAGAATTTTTAAACCAAGAGTCATTTTATAGATCTACACGTAACATGACATACGAAGGTCTTTTTAAAATAAAAATTACAGAACATGTTTTACCCAGAGAAGAAGTAAAACAATTAGTAAAAATAAAATCTTTACAGCTAATATAATAAGATTTTCCTTGATTAATAATGATTAAATTATCTAGTTTTCCAGCTAAAATTCCCATAGGATAACCCACACATGCTCTTACCCCAATTGCAGTACTCTTAGTTTCCTTGGGCTTTTTCAGTAAAATCATGGTTTTTGCTGCAAAAATTCTGAACAAATCCAGCTGAATGCCCGTTTTATTGTGAAAGGGACAGTGACTAACCAAAATGGAAGCCACCCACCCTGGAGTGAGCCATCTTTTGAGGGGTTCCCCATGCGTATCAGGAGCATAGCCATTAAACTTTGATGAATTATGTTTTAAGTAGCAGGCATAATCATAATCGGGGTTAGCAATGGAAAAATCAAAAATACTATCTGGTGCCCAATAGGATTATAAAAAAGAGGCCTTTTGAAATCCACATTCCCACCATTTTGGTGAGGTAATTAATGCATCCCCAAACTGATCCTTGTCATGATATTTTCGTAGGCAGTTACCTAAATGTATATTCCTCTTGGGAATGAAAAAGGATTCATTATAAGTATGAAAGTCTAATGTCATCATGCCAATTTCCCACATCAATCTTTTTTTGAACTTTTTATCATTGGATTGATCAAGGGCATCAGTCAAAAAAGTTCTATAGTTTATAGGCAAACACCCAGGGAGATTTTCTCCTGATAGCGTTATACAAATTGGAGTTTTATCTGTCATTCCTTCATAATTAATTGTTTGAGAAGTCATATGAGAATTAGAATAGTCCTCCAAACCCCCTAGCAGGTCACTATTATTTGTCATTACTTAAATCTTCATCCCTCCCATCGCACGGGATATAGAAGAGGAGGATTAGGAACATATGCCCTGTATTGTTCTCCTGAAACAGACACTGACTGCATAGCAATAATGGCAAGCATAGGAACAAACATATTTTCAACTGTGATAGTCTTTCCCGTAGAAACCACAATCTCCTCCGCAGAATGGGTGATCTTCTTAATTTGTTACCAGGTTGGTGGTTGAGCTTTTTTTGTTGCCTTTGCCTGTTGAGGAGAAAGGTGAAGACTTTTGAGCTTCTGCATCGTTTTCTTCATTTGCATCTTCTGTTTTTGTTTTTGTTTTTGTTTTTTTGTTTTTTTTTTTTTTTTTTTGCTGGGTTTCTCTTATCTTTGTAGAGGCACACGAGTCGGTTGAGATTCCAGATGGGTGACTCGGCATCCTGTGGAAACACACATGTATACCCTCTTCCGGAGGTGATTAATACATCAGGCCCTTTCCAGGTGCCTGTGAGCAAATCTTTCCTTTTAACTTTTGGCTGAACTTTAAATCCAATTTCGCTCCAATGTTTTTGCATAAGTGTAAGTTTTTGTTCATTAGTATTAAGGTGATTAATTACAAATAAAGCATGATGGTTTCTCTAGTTAATAAGTCAGCCATCACATTTTCAAATGAAAGAGGTGGGAAACCGCCATCTATTCCCTATAATGTAAGCTGGACCAAACTTAGTCATAACTGTTGTGGGAATCTTTCTTTTCCTTTTATTATCAGAGGTCCCTTTTTCTATAACTCTCTGTGCTTTTGGGATAACTCCTTCTGGTTTAGTTTAATTCATTAATTCTGCCTATTGTAACATATCTGGAAATTTTATATTTCTATATTTACTATGAGGGAGCCGTAAAACTGCTTTTGAAGTTGCAGGAGTTTCTGGAGGCAGCTTCCCATCAGATGATATATTGATTGGGGAATTGTCCACATCTAATCTTTGGTCCTAGTCTTTGTTATATAGAGAAGCCGTCTCTATTGGACTGGAAAGAAACAACATGCTCTGTTCACGGATCAATAGAAAAATAGCCAAAACAAGAATAAAGGCAGCAAATGTACAGCCAAGAAGAATATAGTAAGAATAAAGGTAGAGGCAATAAAGGTGCAGCCAAGTGTATAGGAAGCCTTGAACCAACACCCCTTTCTGCAGGCATGCTTCCATGAAGCTTATGCTTTGCCTGGCATGATCTCTCAGGGAGACTCAGCAGGAGGTAATGTGGCAGATGGGGTCTGCTCTTAATCATGCAATAGGTGTGGGGTAATGAAACAGAACATGGTTCTCTTTCATCATTACCCAATCTCCATGATGAAGGGAATCCTTCACTCTATTCAGTTTTGCAGCTGGGGAAAATGAGGCATGGAGAAGCCAGGTGATCTACTCATGACCCCCAGCGCACAGGAAGCTTGGCCTGACTTCTCTGCCATGCTCCCTAGGACAGTGGGTGCTATGCAGTCCACTTCTTATGGTGGGAAGTCCACTGCTTGTCAGTCGTGGGGTTTGAGCTCTGGGCCAGGGCACTGTACCCAAGCTCCTCAGATCAAGGCTAGTGCTCTACCACATGAGCCACAGAATCACTTCCGGTTTTCTGGTGGTTCTTTGAGGATAAGAGTCTCACAGACATTCCTGCCTGGGCCAGCTCTGAACCATGATCGTCATATCTCAGCCTCCTGTGTAATTAGGATTATAGGCCTGAGCCACCGGCACCCGGCATAAGTGTAATTTTGTTGTTATTTATCTCTCTGTCTCTCTCTCACACAGGAACTGGTTGAATGGGTGTTGGAGGAGGTGGCCCAGCATCCCTATCTGGCTGGAACCCAAGGTGGTCCTCTCATTCTGGTTGTGGGCTGTGGGTCAGGAGCTG
This sequence comes from Dipodomys spectabilis, assembly GCF_019054845.1. NCBI lineage: Eukaryota > Metazoa > Chordata > Mammalia > Rodentia > Heteromyidae > Dipodomys > Dipodomys spectabilis. Next base: position 22,604 of record NW_024871863.1, read on the forward strand.
TGTCGGTCACCCTGTTGAACCAGCTTCATGAGGTAAGCCCCTCTGTGCACTGTCTGGACCATGATGGTTATGCATTGTCCATCCCATCAGTCCTTCCCCAAATCCCTCTGCTAAACCATTGAAGGAAATTGGATGAGGAGGCATTGTCCCCCTGCCTAGCACTATCCTGGGCCTCTGACCCTCACCCTCACCTATCTGGTCAGACCCTGGTTATAAGACAATGAAAACACTCAGTGTCTACTATCCTTTGTTAGGGTGTGTCATTTCGGTTAGGGGGGCGGAGTGCAGAAAAAAAAACCTAGACCTGAAGCCTCCCGGGGGACGTTTGTTCTTGTGACAGAGCTCAGTCATTGCTGTGGATAAGGAGGAAGCCACCATCAGACTGACCCAGAACAATGCTCAAAGATAGGAAGGCTGTTAAAGTATCAAACCCACTCATGTCTGCTTCCCACTCCCAACAATGGGGTGCAGTGTGGGTGGCTCAGCCCTGGGCCTAAGGGATCATAAATGGATGGTGGCGGTCAGGAGCTAGTGGCTCCGCCCCATCATCCTGGCTATTTGGGAAGCTGAGGTCTGATGGTCATGACTAACAGCCAGCCCGGGCAGGAGAGTCCGTGAGATTCTTATCTCCCAAGAACAACCTCCCCCTCAAAACCCACACACAGAAAAGCCAGATTTGGTGTTGTGGCTCAAGTGGTAGAGCCTCAGCCTTGAACAAAAGAAGCTCAGAGATAACCTGAATCCAAGCCCTAGGACTCACAAAATAATAATAAAATAAGTGAACTGTGTATACATTTTATCTGACAACCAAGACAGATGGATTCAGTCTTCACGCTGGCACCTGTAGCCAAAGATAA
>NW_024871864.1:0-22267 GCF_019054845.1 Dipodomys spectabilis
TAAGATGAATGAGTGATGAATTTTATCAAAATCCTTTTCCAAATCAATGGAGATAATCATGTGGTTCTTGACCTTGGAACTGTTGATGTGATGGATTACATTTATTGACTTACATGTGTTAAACCATCCCTGTATCTCTGGGATGAAGCCTACTTGGTTATAATGTATGATTTTTTGATATGTTTCTGGATTCTGTTGGTTGCAATTTTATTGAGCAGCTTTGCGTCTGTCTTAATCAAAGAGATCGGTGTGTAGTTCTTTTTTTGTTGGGTCTTTGCCTGGTTTGGGGATGAATGTGATATTGGGTTCATAGAATGAGTTTGGGATTACCTCCTCTGTTTCTATTTCTCTGAAGAGCTTGAGGAGTATGGGTATTAGTTCCTCTTTAAAGGTCTTATAGAATTCTGTAGTGAATCCATCAGGTCCTGGGCTTTTCCTGTTGGAAGATTTCTTATTACTTCTATCTCATTGTAGGTTATTGACATTTGTAATTGATGTATTTCTTCTTGGTTCTGTTTGAGCAATTTGTATTTCTTTTTTTTCATGCAGGAAAAGAAGTTTATTTACCAAAAGGCTGCCCCCACCATGCATGGTGGAAAAGCATGACTGAAAAGTAAGGGGGTAGACCCACCTATGATCAAGTCTTATCTAGGCCAAGGACAGGAAGAGGTGTGGCCAGGTGCTGGAAAATTGTGGCCACATTGGATCTGGATGAATAGTAGAGAGCAAAGAGATCCTGAAGGTAAAGAGACTTCTCACAATGTACCATTGCAGAGACATAAATTGTCTAAATCTGAGAACAGCAAAAAATATTAGGTTATATGGCTATCCAGGGAGCGCAGGAGGCTTGTCAGCGGGGTTTCACGGCTCGGGAATGACTCACAGGACCCCATTAAATGTGTTAGAGAGTCAGTTTGGTGAGTGTAGGAGAGCTGACTAGGAAGAAGCGGTGTCCCGGCTTGCCCCAGACCCCTATAGAGAGAAATGTCTAAGCCCCCCAAACCAGGCATTCTCCACTTCAGAGATGACCATCCTTTCTGATAAAGGCCATAGGAGCTCTGTGGAATGGCACCACATCTGAGCAGAGATTGAGCACCAGAGAGCCGTGGAGAGTTGTTTCATTCACCAAAGTAGAGAAGTGGTGTGTACATGGATGTGAAGGCCAGCAATGGTATTGACTTTTCACCAATTGCTGAAAAGTCTCACATGGTTTATCAAGGCAGTTTGGTTTGCAGAAAAGGGGTGGTTAGGAAATTCTAGCATTTCCAACTCAAAAACCTCATCCCAGTCATGGCACCATTTGTAAGGTATATGAAATAGGTAGATTTCATTAAGTAGCCCATGAAGAGAACACCACACGCTATTCAGGCATGAAAAGAAGTTTATTTACCGAACTGCTGCCCCCACCATACATGGTAGAGAAGAATGGCTGAAAAAGAAAGGGAGGGGGATAGCAATTTGTACATCTGTAGAAATACATCTGTAGGTTTTCCTTCCTTTGTGAGTAGAGTCTGGAATTATTTCTTTATGATTGTTTTGATGTCTTGGATGTTTGCTGTAATTTTTCCTGTCGTATCTCTGATATTATTGATTTGGGTCTCCTCTCTTATTTTGTTAGTTACTCTTGCCAGTGGTCCCTCAGTTTTAGTGTCTATTATTTAAACAGCTTTTAAAAATTAATTTTATTTATAATTTTCATAGTCTGTCTCATTAATTTCAGCTATTATTTCGGTTCTCTTTCTGTCTAGCAACTTTAGGTTCAATTTTTTCTTGTTTCTCTAGTAGTTTTAGTTGCATCATAAGATCGTTTACTTGTTCTATGTTTTCTTGATGTGTGCACTGAGAGCAATGAATCTGCCCCTCAGGATTGCTTTCGCTGTGTCCCATTGGTTTCTTTGTGATGTTTCTTCATTTTCACTGAATTGTAGGAACTTTTAAATTTCTTCTTTAATTTCTTCTGTGATCCATGTATTGTTCAACAGAGTGCTGTTTAATTTCCATGTGTTTTTTTTCTATTTATGCCTTGTTCTTGAGAACGAGTTAGATTACACTATGCTCAGATAGAATACAGATTATTATGTCGATCCTCTTGTATTTGCTTAAATTCCATGTATCAACTAAGAAATGATCTATTTTAGAAAAAGTTACGGGGGTTGCAAGAGGAAGACGCTACTGGTGTGAATACCTGTAATTCTAGCTACTCAGGAGGCTCAGATCTGTGTATTTAGGTTCAAAGCCAGCCCAGGTAGGAAAGGTCATGATGCTTTTCTGGGGTTGCTCAGCACCACAGCCTGCCTCAAGTCTGGGGTTGTTCACCACTTTTGCCACCATGAGCTGCTTATGCATGCCAGTATGGAGAGGCAGAAACCACCATGGGTCTGGACTTGTTCACTGCAGCTGTCCCCACCTCAGCCACGGCTGCCACCCCTGACTGGTCTGGGCAAGTGCCAAGAGGCATTGTGCCCCAATTCTGGGTGATTTGCCACCACTGCCAGCTGCTGCTGCTGTTTCAGGTTAGGCTAGGCTATTTACACCAGCAGGACAGAGGTGCCACCCTGAGAGTTTAAGATCCTTTGCCACTGTTGACAGCTGCTACTGCTCCTGACTGGGCTGGGCTACTTGTACCAGCCAGGCAGAGGCGCTGTTCTAGGGAGGTTGAGGGGAGTCTTTGTTCCAGCTCTGCCTTCTGAGATTTCTGTTTGTATATTCTGGGTTGGCCCAGCTCTTGGGAGTTCCTGGGAGACTTGGGAAGCTTGTGGGTGTGTGGTCCTCAGAGGGTCCAGACCCGGGGCACTTAAGCAACTTGGCACAAAACCCTGTCACTTAAGCTCTGCAACGTGGAGCCCCATCACCTACAAAGAGTGAGGGAAGGGTCTTCCCACTTTACTGTCTGTGTAGGATTTTCCCTTTTCTTTTTGCATTTCCTTTATCTCTCTGAGTAATTGCCTTTTTTTGTGGGTCACTTGGAGAAACAGAGCGTTGAAATACAAACTCTGTATTTGGTTGGAGAGAGCTGTGGTGTTTCCCTGCTGTTCCATCACCTTCTTGGTCCCTCCCCTTCAGGTGGAGTTTTTCTTAGCCAGCCAGTGGGCCTTGGTTACCAAAAGAAAGGTACATAAAAGAATGAGTTGTAAAGCCTGCAGATTGAAGTTAGACACTTCTGTTAATATAGCCTTCCTAATTTTAGGAAGCCAAGGGGGTGTTCTACACTAAAGTATTTCAAAGGGATTGAGTCCTTTAACATAAGGGCTACATCTTGCTCTAAAGAGAGTGAAGTGGAGGAGGCTTACCTAGCTATGGCCAGTTCCTGTATTTAATTATTTAAAGTTTCCTTTAAGGTCATTTTCATTCTTTCTAATGCTTGAACTCTGAGGCTTATAAATGGATTGTAACTTCCAATTTATTAGGGCATTAGTTAATAATTGAGAACTTGGGCCATGAATGCTGGGCCATCTTTTGGACCCCACAGCTAAGGGTAAGCCAAATCAAAGTATTATTACATGCCTCAGCTCAGCCTGAAAAAATGTCCATTATTACTAACAGATACCAATAGCCATACTTTCCAGGCTTTACCTCTGTGGAGTCCACTTTCCCAAATTCACCATCTGAGGTTCCTCAAATATGAATTATTTTCATATGTTCCAGCATTTCAGCATTTACCTGTTGGAAATTACCTACACACGTTACAAAGCATTGTCAGGCTGAGGCCCCACCGGTTTTCAGAACAGTTTTAGGCAGTGTCCTCGGGCAATTTACCAGGCTGCAAATATCTAAATGTAAACTGACAGAAAGCTTGAGCCTGTATGCATTTTTCACAAGTTCAGTATCAACATTTGCACACTGAACACCACTGTTTATGCTTCTTCCTTTAATATTGATGACCAGTATTTCTAGAGAAACAACTAGTTTTAGAGTGGTCTCCCAAGCTACCTCATCAGCTCAGATGTTTCCCTGTATCTTAGGGTCTCTAGTTTCTTTAACTCCTGTAAAGTACTCTGAAACTTGGAGACTTCTTCCATTTTATTCTCCTCCTTTTATCTTAAACTTGCTTTCATGATCCCACTCTCCTTCTCAATGTGCTCCTTAACCTACATGTGTTTTGGCAGGGTCACCGGAGAGTTCCCTTGACTGGCCAAGTGCTGCTCCTTTTCATAACACCTTTGCTTGCTCTTCAGCTCCTCCCTTAAGTTCACAAGGGTGCCATTGAGAGGTATTTTTCCCACCTCCACCTGTTCCACTGGGACACGATGCTTCTGCATTACATTTTTGGTGAAGATCTCAGCAGTCTTTTGGGGCTTTTACTCTAGTAGTTTCTCTTTCTAGTTTTCCACTTCAGTGTATTTTTGTGACAGATCTTTCAACTGTTTGTTTAGCATTTCTGCTTTTCTTCCTAATGGTCTTTCCCTTTCCATGGCATTCTCTATCAAAGCAAGTGGTCTTTTAACTCTTTCTGAAGAGAAACAATCTCTTTCTTGAGCCTGATATTTTCCTGTTCTCTTTTCTTGGCCTCTTCTATAACACAGCACTTTCCCGTCTTCTCTGCTAACTACTCTTTCCTACTTTCTCTGTTGCTTTGAATTTCTGGTGACACTTTTCAAAGCTTATAATCGACATGTACTTCAACCTAATATATTCTTATATCAGGTCCAGCTCTTCTCTTTTTTTTTCTTTGCTTTTTCTTTTGGGTCTGGTCGTGGGGCCTGAACTCTGTCCAGGACACTGTCCCTCAGCTCTTGAGCTCAAGGGTAGTGCTCTACCACTTGAGCCACATTGCCACTTCTGGCTTTTTTCTTTTTGCTTATGTGATGCTGAGGAATCAAACCCAGGGCCTCATGCATGCAAGGAAAGCACTCTACCACTGAGCCACATTCCCAGCCCCCCCAGCTCCATTTACATAGCCATAATTTCTTAATGGAATTCAGAGATCCTTTGCATGTTTCTCCAGAGCAATGAACACATTTTCCTTGTAATTAATGTGATTACTTAACCTGTCATTTACATTTTCCAGGTGGTGAATGTGTCCTCCTTGGACATTCCTTTTTCTAATGTCCATTTTGCTTGCATTAAGCTCACTGATCTAGTCCTAGAGGTTCCCTACTGCCATTTGCAAATGATCTGTACTGTATTTGCCAAAGGTTTCTTGATCCCTATTCTGGTGCTCCTACCAAAACTCAAACTCTTTTTTTAGACTCGTTTTTTTTCAGGGTGTCTCTGTTATCAAACACCAACTGAGCAACCACTTTACCTCAAAACCTTCTAACTTTTCAAGCTTTCTTCTAATATCTGTGGCTGACTGGGTAACAAAGGCCATATTTAGGGCTCTTTGATTCTCCAGGATTTAAAGATCTATAGCCTATAGGTTCTATAGGCTTCTGGCAGAATTTCCAGAAAAAGCATTAGGGTACTCACTGGGGAAGAGTACCACCTCACTCACCTTAGATTGAAGACTGGGCTTTCTAGACACTGCAGTATCCCTGCTAGCTGAACCTGGAAATAATTTGTAAACACCTCCATATCTCGACTGCTGTAAGCCTCAGCATTTGTAAGTCTGGAGAAAGACTTGTTCCAAATAGTCTGGGTCAATAGTGGGGCTACTGTCTGGTTCAAGGACCACCGTCAAGTCAACGACAGTAATCACTCCCTTTTCTACCAGGTGAAAAACACCTGTAAAATTTGCTGACAGTCATCCTAGATGTGCTTTTGTGTGAAAATTACTGTCTCTAATGAGGTAATGAGCCCCTGTTTTTTTTTTTGAAAAGGATGGATTTTTCTGTTTCCAGTTACACAGGTCATTACTTGTAAAGGGAACATGGAGGAGATGCCCACCATCTCCTCCATGTTCCTGTCTCAAGGGTAATAAGGGTAACACACCACATTGTACCACCTCAGTCTGGTACAAGTAACCACTTTTAGTATGGGAGGACTCATTAAAGTTGCTGATGAAAAAGAATAGGAGAGAGAGTACATCAGTGCATCTTCCTCTGAGGGATTCTGTAAACCTGGGGAAGAATATTTTTTGGATATGACAACCTAAGGCCTTGTTCTCCCATCCTGAGAACATGAGTAAACAGGTGCATACAGGACATAGATAGAACTATCAGCATACATACAAAGACCAAGATCCATAGACACTTAACCCACATGTCCCATACCTCTCAATGTTGACCTCTACAGGAGGTCCCAGATGACAGAGAGAACGTCCCAGATTGCCTCTTGAGGAGGCCACATATGACCTTTGGAGGATGTCACATATATACTACCTAGGAGGCCCAACATGACCTCTCATGGAGGTTCCAAATGGATTCCCAAGGAAGTGTCAGATGACCTCCAAAGGAGTTTCCAGATGTCTTTTCAATGAGACTGAGATTACCTCTCAAGTAGCTACCAGATGGCCACTCAAGGAGGCCACATGAACTCCAGAGAAAGTTCCAGATAACCCTCTTGAGAAAGCGACAGATGATCTCCAGAGAAGGTCTTATATAGCTTCTCAAGGAAGTCCCAGATGATGTCCAAAGATGGTCATAGATTTCTCATCATGGTAGCCTGAGGTGACCTCCCAAAGAGGCTCCAGATGACCTCAGGAGGTAGTCCTAGATTGCCTCTTAAGAAAGCCCCAATGACTACTTTTGAAGAGGTCTCAGGTGGCCTCCTGAGGAAGCCCCAGGTGACCTCTGGAGAGAATCCAAGATGGCCCCTGGAGAAGGACCCAGATGACCTCCAGTGTAGGTCTCAGAGGTCTTCTCAAGTAAGTCGCAGATGTACTCTTGATAAGGTTCCAGATGGCTTCCCACAGAAGCCCTACATTATCTCTCAAGTAGGTTCTAGATGGCATCCCAATGAAGCCACAAATAGCTTCCAGAGGGGTACAAAATAAGCTGGCAAGCTTGCGAAGATGCACCTCTAGAGGTACATAAATGACTTTTGTCCATGTTGGACCTCCGGAGACAAACACTCGAGGTAGACTCTCAACCCTGAGGGCTGACACTCTCACCTATGGGTATTTTTCCGTGGGGCCAAGGCCTGATGCAATCCAAATGGATTATCTCGATAGTCTTCAAAAATAAGGACCTCTGTAGTTCAAAAAATCCATCGAGACAAGTTTTATATAATACATGTTCTCCAAACCACCAACCCCCAAAATTATGATATCCAAAGCTCCAAACATCAAAGAGAAAGCCTCTTTTCCCCTTCTCTTTGTCTCTCCTTCGCTACAGACAATACTTCTTTCGAGGTCTTTTCCTTTTTCCCTTCTATCAGTTCTTTCTTCTCTTTAGGACTCTCCACTCTCCACAGACCTGAACTGCTTTTCAAGGCTCATCAGTTACCATCCCTCACCTTCTGCCCTCCCTCAACTTCCTCTCCACCCAGGTTTTTCCCCTTATGCTATCACACCACTTCCTTCCTTCCAGGACTTTTTCTTTTTCTCTCACCTTCTCTTGCTCTGAACAAGCAGCCTACATAAAGTCTGTACCCCTTCTCCATTCCAACTGCCCGTTTTCAAACTGCCCACAGCCAATCACTTCTTAACAGCTCAATTCGTGGTGATTAATGCACCAGTCCCTCCCACAGGATGCCTCACCTTCTTTGGTGGCATTCTTTGTCCTCTCCAGCTGGCCAGGAAATGGGCCCATGCTGATTATCACACCCTATAGATTATCAGGCCCTGCTGATTATTACAGTATCCTCCTTGTGAACAAGTAGCAATTGAAATTGGAAATTTGATTGTGGTATTACAAACTCATTGTGACATCACAAACCCATTTTGACATCATCACTACGACGACATAACAAACCCCTTGTAACAACATTGTCATTGTGACATCATGATTCCATTTTGACATCTCAAATCTATTATGACCTCTTAGCTCCTTGGAAAAATAACATGCCATTTTCAACATCACTGTCCCTTTGTGTACACATATCCTTGTTGTGAACTGACAGTTGAGATCAGACATGCCATTATAAAATCAAAAATTGTTTGTGACATCCTTAACAGTGTGACATAACATTTTCATTATGAGAGCATCAGCTCATTGTGACATCACCAAACTTAATGACAGAATCGCATTATGACAACAATTCTTGTGAAATCACAGACACATTGGGAATTCCTATTCTGTGATTTCATTGTATTTCAAATGTGGCATGAGAGTTGATATCAGAAATGCATTTTTGTGCATACAAACCATTTTGACATCATACTAACTTTGTGACATCACAGTACCATTGTGATATCACTAACACAATGTGACATCAAAAACCTCTCCTGTCCTCCTAACTTTTGTGACATGCTGACATTGTGATATGTTAGACTTTTTGCCCTCATAATTTGTTTTCAACCTCATATCTCATTTATGACTTGAGATAACAGAAATCAACTCTGACATCATGATTATTGTGACATCACACTGACAGATGTCATGATCATCATGTCACATTGTGATATCACAAAAGGTTTTGATATCACAATTAATTGGTCATACCATACAGTAAAGGGGCTATGATGTAACAATTGGTTAGTGATATCCAAATGGCATAATGGATCTCAATTGTTATAAAATCACAGAGAATATGAGTTCACAACAGACTGTGGTATCTCCAAAGTCATATGTTTTCACAAATGTTATGAAGTAATAGGAGGATTGTGATGTCACATTGTGACACAATGTTTACGATGTCTGTCAGTGTGATGTCACAATGGTCATGATGTGACAGTGGATTTCTGATATCATATATCATAACTGAAATATTATAAGGTTGAAAACAGATTATGAGCTCATAAAGGGCCTAAGACATCCGAATTGCTGCACATCACAAGACTTATGAGGTCTGGGCAGGTTTTGGATGTCACAGTGTGTTAGTGATATCACCATGGCACTGTGATGTCACAAAGTGATTGTGATGCCGTCTATTTATGAGATCACAATATATTTCTGACATCAACACACATGCCACATATGAAATAGAATGAAATAAGAGAATAGGCATTTACAATGTGTCTATGACATCATAATGACAATATAATGTCATAATGCTATGAGATCATTGTAAATTGGTAATGTTGCAAGAAGGTAATTGTGTAATAATGAATATGTATTGTCACACTGGCAATGGGATCACAAGGGGTTTGTGATGTTACAATGGCATATATGAATTCAATAGTCATGTGTTCACAATGATGATATGGGTATACAAAGGGCATATGATGTCACATATGCCATGTGTGTTTACAAAGGTACTTGGGGTCATGATAGCTTTATGATACACAGTTGTGATGAAGTCACAATGGGCTTTTGATATTATAATGATTTGTAATATCTCAAACACAAGTCCATTTTCAATTGTTACTATTTCACAATGTGCATACAAGTTCACAGAATGAGCTGGAAGTCATAATGGACATGAAAATTTAAAAATGTTAGGAGGTCATTTTGGTTTGTGAATATACAATGGGACAGTGATATCACCATGACAATGTCAACTCATTATTATTGTTTTGCTGTAACAATTAGTTGATGATTCCACAGTTGTGGTGAGGTCACAAAATATTATTGTGTTGGGCATGTCACAATGACATGATGATTCTCAATTGTCTTAACTTTCAATGTGTATATTAGTTCACAAAGGGACTGTGGTTTCTCCAAAAGTATATGTTGTCACACATATACTGAAATCCTAAAAGGTTTGTGATGTCAGAATTTGACACAATGGATATTACATCTGGCAGTGTGATGCCACCATGGTCATGATGTCACTGGGAATTGTGATATAAAATGTCATCTGTGAAATCTAATGAGGTCAACAACAGATTCTGAGGACAAAAAGGCCTAAGGTATCAGAATTGCAGCATGTCCCAAAATTATGATGAGAGGATAGGTTTGTGATATCATGGCGGGTTAGTAATATCACAATGGAAACATGATATACAAAGGGATTGTGATATCACAATGGTTATGAGTTCCTGATTTGTTTATGATATCAATGTACATGCCACATTTGAAATAGAATGAAATCACAGAAAAGGCATTCATAATGTGTCTTTGATTTCACCATGACAATGTAAAGTTTTAATTCTATCATATCATTTTAGTTTTGTGATTTCACAATGAGAAGATGGTATAAAAATGATAATGTGATGTCACAATTATGATGATCTCACAAATTGTTTTGGATGTCAAAATGTCATGTCTGATTCTCAATTGTCAGTATTTCACAGTGGGGCTTTGGGTACACAAAGAGACTCTGATACCACAAAGCTATGTATTTTTCAAATGTTATAAGAGGTTATAATAGATTTGGAATGTCACAATGTGATCCTGGTATCAAAACAACAATGTGAAGTCACAATGGGTTTGTGATGTCACAGTGGTGATGAGGTCACAATGGGTTAGTTATGTCAACAGTTTGTAATATCACAATTATTTGTCCAATTTCAATTGCTACTAGTTCACCATAAGGACACAGTAATAACCAGAAGTGCCCCTATAATCCACGGGAACAGATAGTCATCATGGCCCCCTAGTCTGGACCAATGGAGAGAGGGGTGCATGACATTGGAGGGGGCAAGGCATGCTGCTGAAGGAGATAGGATGTCAAGCCCCACATGGTGAGCTGCCAAGAAGTGATTGGGAATGGACATTTGGTAAGTGATAATTGAAAACTGGAAGGCAAAAAACATATTGTAGTTGGGAAAGGGTACAGCCTTTATATAAGCTGCATATTCAGAGCAAGAGAAAGGGAGAGAAAAAGGTTAAAGGCCTGGATGGAAAGAAGTGATGAGACTGCTGGAGGGCAAAGACCTGGGAGGAGAGGAAATTGAGAGAGAGCAGGAGGTGAAGGACGGCAATTGGCCACCTGGACAAGGCAGGGCAGGCCTGTCAAGAGCAGAGCAGCCTGAAGAGAAGAATTGAATGGTGGAAGGAAAAGAAAAAGAACTGAAAGGTAGGACAGATCTGTAGAGAAGGATAATGAAGAGAAAGGAAAAAGCCTTGTCCTTTGAAGTGTGGAGCTTTGGAGATCATTATTTGGGGGTTGGTTGTTTGCAGACCAGTTAACAAGTGGCTGAACTGCTCTTTGGAGGGTTCATGGTTGAGACTGAATTTAGCTCTCAGCATCCAGCCCAGGCCAAGGTAGTCGTTTGTTACAAAATTTATGAGGACAAGACAGGTTTGTGATGTTACATTGCATTAATGATATCACAATGTCAATATGAGGTCACAAAAGGATTGTAATGTCACAATGATGATGTGGTCACAATGGGTTTCTGAAATCAACCTATATGCCCCATTTGTGATAGAATGAAATCACAGAATAGGCAATTGCATTTTCTCTAGGACCTCACAATGAAAATTTGGTGTCATAATGCCATGATGTCATTGTCGTTTTGGGATGTAACAATGGGCTGATGGTATTATAACAACAATGTGATCTCACTCTGGAGAAGATGTCACAACGCGTTTGTAAGGGTACACTGGCATGTCTGATGTCAGTTGTCTTTGTTCACAATGACGACATGATAACCCAAAAGGACCAAAATATCACAAACACCATGAGCTTTTTCAAAGGTGCTAAGCAGTCACAACAGGTTTGTGATGTCACAAGGTTATGATGATATCAATGTGGCAATATGATGTCATAATGGGTTTGTGATGTCAAGTGGTGATAAGGTCACACTTGGATAGGGATGTCACAACGAATGTGTAATATCACCATTACATGTCCAATTTCATTCTACTAGATCACAATGAAGATAGGAGTTCACGTAGGGAGCTAGAAGACAGAAAGGCCATGAATTTTGTAAAATATGAGTACATAATAAGCTGGTGAAAATGCAATGAGACAGAAATAGATGCAGAAAAAGCATTCGACAAGATCCAACACCCTTTCATGATGAAGGTTTTGGAAAAATTAGGAATCCATGGAACATTCCTCAATACAATAAAGGCTGTATATGACAAGCCTACAGCCAGCATTATACTAAATTGTGAAAAACTAAAGCCATTTCCTCTTAACTCAGGAACAAGACAACGATGTCCACTCTCTACACTTCTCTTCAATCTATTATTAGAATGCCTAGCTACAGCAAAAGACAAGATGCAAACAAAAAGGGGATCCAAATAAGGAAAGAAGAAATAAAACTCTCCCTCTTTCCAGATGACATGATCTTGTATTTAAAGAATTCCATAGACTCCACTCCCAAATTACTCAAGCTGATTCAAAACTTTGGCAAAGTAGAAGGGTATAAAATTAACCCCCCAAAATCAATGGCTTTTCTGTATGTCAACAATGAGAAAAGTGTGGCTGAAAATAGGAAATTAACTCTATTTGTAATAGCCCCACAAAAAAATTACCTAGGAATTAACTTAACCAAAGAATTGAAGGACCTCTATGATGAAAACTTTAAAAACTTGAAAAAGGAAATCAAAACAGAACTTAGAAAATGGGAAAAACTCCCATGCTCCTGGATTGGAAAGATTAACATTGTGAAAATGACAATACTTCCAAGGCTATCTACAAATTCAATGTGATACCTATCAAAATTCCAACCTCATTCTTCAAGGAAACAGAGGAGGCAATCAAAATATTCATATGGAACAATAAAAGACCCCGAATTACAAAAACGCTCCTCAATGGAAAGAACACTGCTGGAGGAATATCAATATCAAATTTCAAACTCTACTATAAAGCCATAGTAATTAAAACAGCTTGGTACTGGCACAAGAACAAACCTCAGGACCAATGGAATAGAATTGAAAACGCAGAAATGAACCTACAGACCTATAGCCATCTAATCTTCGATAAGGGAGCTAAAAAAATAGAATGGAAGAAAGACAGACTTTTCAGTAAATGGTGCAGGCAAAATTAACTACTTGTAGAAAACTAAAGCTAGATCCTTATATATCACCCTGGACCAGAATCAACCACAAATGGATCAAAGACCTCGGAGACAAAGCAGACACTCTGAAAACATTACAGGATGGAATAGGAGGAACCCTATGTCTCCTTGGCACAGGCTGAAATTTTCTTAATAGAGACTCGGAAACACAATAAATCAAAGAAAGGTTGGGCAAATGGTATTGCATGAAGCTGCACAGATTCTGCATGGCAAAGGACACAGATAGCAAGATCAATAGAAAGCCTACGGATTGGAAGATCTTCACGAGCCATACAACGGACAAGGTTCTCATATCTAAAATATACTTGGAACTCAAAAAATTAAATCTCTCCACCAAAAATCCTCAAAGAAACAACTGCCCTATAAATAAGTGGGCTAACGACTTAAAGAGAAACTTCTCTGAAGAAGATAGAAGGATGGCCAATAGACACATGAAGAAATGCTCAACCTCCCTAGCCATAAAAGAAATGCAAATCAAAACAACATTGAGATACCACCTCACCCCAGTTAGAATGGCAAAAATCAAGAACTCTAATAACAACAGATGCTGGAGGGGATGTGGACAGAAGGGAACCTTACTGCATTGTTGGTGTGAGTGTAAACTTGTTCAACCACTTTGGAAAGTGGTATGGAAGTTCCTCAAAAGCCTTTGTGAAAAGCCTTTGTGAGCTCCCCTATGATCCAGCAATTCCAGATTTGGGCATTTACCCAAATGTTTACAAACAAGACCACACTAAAGCTACCAGCACAACTATATTTATTGCAGCATTATTTACTATTGCTAAGATATGGAACCAACCAGATGCCCCTCAGTAGATGAATGAATCAAGAAAATTTGGTATAGATACACAATGGAATTCTATGCTTCCATCAGAAAGAATGACATTGCCCCATTTGTTAGGAAATGGAAAGACTTGGAAAAAAATATATTAATGGAAGTAAGCCAAGCCCAAAGAAACATAGGTCCCATGGTATCCCTTATTTGCAATATTTAGTATATGTATGAGTCAAGCAGAAAAGCTCAGATAATGTGATGTTAGGAAAATGAACCCTCAGGTATGTATTTTAATGTTTTTTCTCTTATACATGTCTTTCTAATGCATTTATAAGATTATTTCTTTGTTGCTTTGTATGTCCCTCCCCCACAGTATAACCATACTTTCACTGTATTTGATGTCAGTAAAACTTGTGGAGAGGAAGGGGAAAAACAGGTCATTTAAATTAGGATACTGGTGGACCCATTGCAACAATGAGAATTACAAGTTGTCATGTCGAAAATGAACTTTACAAGTTTGGTGGGGGGGAGCATTGGGGAGGGCAGGGGGAGGCTGGGAAGGGATGTGAAGGGTAAACAAAGGAGGAGGCTACAATGCTTGATAAGATATGTACTCATTATTTTGCCCATGTAATTGTAACCCCTCTGTACAATATGTTCACAATACACAATAAAAATAAATAAAAAATACATCATACTTAGTTTTGGTATTAAAAAAAGAAAATGCAATGAGACAGAGATATCCCATTGGCAATGTGATTCTACCATTACATGAGATAGTATTGTTTTGAAGTCACAAATAGTGATGCCCTACAGGTGATGAGGTCACTTAAGTTTGTGATTTCACAATGGATTGGTGATGTCACAATCTCATGCCATATCTCTAATTGACAATGACTATTTAAGTTCACAAGGGATAATGATGTATCCAAAGGCCTATGTTGGCACAAGTGTAATGAGTCTTAACATGTTTGCGATGTCCTCATGTGACTCAGTGGTCATGACATCTGGCAGTGTGATGTCACAGTGGTCATGATATCACAGTGGATTTTTGATATCACATGTCATGACTTAAGTATTATGAGTTAAACAATTTATGTACTCAGAGAGGCCAAAGAGATCACACTGGCAGAATGTCAAAAAAATTACGAGGATAAGACTGTTTTGTGATGTCACAGTGGGTTAGTGATATCATAATGGTAATATGGTGTCATCAAGGTATTGTGATATTATAATGATTATGTGGCCACAATGTATTTCTGATATCAACCCACCTGCAACATTTGAAATAGAATGAAATCACAGAATAGGCATTCCAATGTATCTGTGACATCACAATTACATGTGATTTGATGTCATTGTTGTTTTATGATGTCATGTTGGGCTGATGTTATCATAATGACAATGTGATGTTACACTGGTGATGATGTCACAAAGGTTTTGCTATGTTAAAATGGCATGCCTGATCTCAATTGTCATTAGCTCAACATGAGGATATGAGTACACAAAAGGCCTGTCATGTCACAAAGGCCATGCTTTCTTTCAAAGCTTCTGAGGTCATAATAGTTTTGGGAATTCACAATGTGATCATGTTGATACAATGGGAATGTGATAACACCATGAGTTTGTGATGCCTCCGAGGTGATGAGGTCACAAAGAGTTAAGGATGTCTCATCAAGTTTGTAATATAACAATGACATATACAATTTCAATTTCTTCTAAGTCACTATGAGGATACTATAATAACCAGTGGGGCCAGAATTATCTGTGGGAGCCGATATTCATTGTAAATTCTTGGCTTGGCCCACCGGAGATTGTGGGGAATGCCGCTAAAGGTGGAGGTGTCAAGCCTCACACGGTGAGCTGTCAAGAAGTGATTGAGCATTGGGCAGTTTTGGAAGTGATGGTTGATACAACCTATATATAAGTTGCATTTTCATTTTCAGAGCATTGTAATGGAGATAAAAATGGGAGTTACCCGGATGGAAGAAAGTGGTGAGACAGCAGGAAAGGAAAAGCCTGAGAAGAGAGGAAGCTGAGGGAGAGCAGAAGGTTGGCAATTGGTCACTGGGTCAGAGTAGGGCAGGCCTGTGGAGAGTGGAAAGGCCTGAAGAGAAGAAGGAAGTGGTGGAAGGGAAAAAGGGAAAGACCAGGAAGGAATGACATGTCTGTAGAGGAGGGAAGAATGGAAAAGAAAAAAAGCCTTGCCCATTGAGGTTTGGAGCTTTGGAGATCATAATTTTGTGATTGGTTGTTTGCAGAACAATTAAGAAAGGGCAGGGCTGCCCCTTGGAGGTCTGAGGTTTGGTGGTCAAGGCTGCTCTTGAACCTGGGTATCCAGTCCAGAATAAGGTAATCACAATCCCCTTTCTAGTGAAAAATGGTTTATTATATTAAATGTGACTCGATGGTTTGTCTCCTTTCCTTAGAGGTCACATGTACATGAGTTCACAGAAAGAGCTTGAAGTCTCAAAGTCCATGAATTTTCTAAGATCTGATGAGGCAATAACAGGTTTATAAAAACACAATGGGAGAGTGATATCACAAGAGCAATACTACAATATTATGAAAAATTATGATTTGATACAACAATTAGTTGTTGATGCCATTCTCATGATGAGGTCACAATAAGTTTGTGATGTCACAATGGGTTCACGATGTCAGAGTGGCATGGGAGATCTCAACTGTCATTAATTGGCAATGAATATATCAGTTCAAAAAGGGACTGTAATGTCTACAAAGGCATGTTTTGTTACAAATGTGATGCCGTTCTAACAGTCTTGTGAGCTCAAAATGTGACACAATGGTCATGAAATCTGGCAGTTTGATGTCACAGGGGATTTCTGATATCACATGTCAAACCAGAAATATGAGATTGAAAACATATTATCAGCTCACAAAAGGCCTAATAAATGGCAATAGCAGTATGTCACAAAACTTATAAGGACAGGACTTGTTTGTGATGGCACAGCATGTTAATGATATCACAATGACAATGTGAAGTCACAAAGGATTGTGATATGACAATGGTTATATGGTCAAAATGGGCTTCTGAAATAGATTGAATTCACAGAATAGGCCTTCACACTGTTAAGTCACAATGTCACTGTGATTTATAATGCTATGATGCCATTGTCGTTTGGTTACATCACAATGAACTGATGATGTCATAATGACAATTTGATGTCATTGGTGATTTAAGGTGTTACAATGGTTATGAGGTCACAATATGCTTCTGATACTAACACACATGTTAACTTTGAAACAGAATGAAAAAGCCACGTGGCGGTGGCTCATGCCTGTAATCCTAGCTACACCAGAGGCTGAGATCTGAGGATCGTGGTTCAAAGCCAACTCAGGCTGGAAAGTCTATGAGAATCTTATTCCCAATAAAAAAAACCATTAGAAAACCAGAAGTGGCTCTGTGGCTCAAGCGATAGAGAGCTTGCCTAGAGCTGAAGAGCAGGGACAGTACCCAAGCCCAGAGTTCAAGCCCCACGACTGACAAAAAAAAATTAAAATTAGGCATTCACAATCTTTTTATAACATCACAATCACAATGTGATCACATAATGCTGTCTTGTCATTGTAGTTTTGTCATGTCAAAAGTAGTTGATGCTGTCATAATGACAATGTTATGTCACCCTGGTGATGTCACAAAGGGTTCATTATGTTAAATTGGCATGTCTGATATCAATTGTCAGTTCATAATGAGGGCATAGTTCCACAAAGGGACTGTGTTGTCACAAAGGTCATGTGTTTTTTCAAAGGTGCTAAGAGGTCCTAATAGGTTTGCATTGTCACAATGTGATAGTGAAGCCAAATGGCAATGAAAGCTCACAATGCTTTTGTGATGACACATTGGTGATGAAATCAAATAGTTTTGTGAAGTCACATCTCATAATCACATGTCCAATTTCAGTTGCTACAATTTCACAATGAGGATATGAGTTCACAGAAAAACACAAGTATAAAAGGCCATGAATTTTCTAAAATGCTATGAAGACATACTAGGTTTTTGAAAACACAATGGTACAGTGATATCACAATGGCAATGTGATGTTGCAATATGATGACTTAATAATATTTTGATATCACAATTTGTGATGCCACACTGATGGGTTCACAAGAAGTGTGTGATGTCACAATGGGTTGGTGATATCAAAATGACACATGTGATCTCTATTGTCATTAACTCACAATGCGTACATGAGCTCACAAAGGTACTCTGATGTCTCCAAAGGCATGCATTTTCACAAAAGTGATGAAGTCCTAACAGGTGTGTGTTTCCAGAATGTGACAAAATGCTCATAACATCTATCAGTGTGATGTCACCATAATCTAGATGTCACAGTGGATTCTAGTATCACATTTCATACCTGGATTGGGTTTGAAAGCATTGCAATTTCACAGTGGGTTAGTGTTATCAATATGGAAATGTGGGGTCACAAAGGAATTGTGCTATCACAATGGCTATTAGATCACAATGTGTTTCTAGTATAATAGGTTTGTGCTGTCACAATTGGTTGGAAATGTCACAATAGCATGCTAGATCTCAAATGTCATTAATTCACAATGAAGATATGAGTTCACAAAGGGACTGTGTTGTCTCTAAAGTCATGTGTTTCACATATATGAAGTCCTAACAGATTTGTGAGTTCATAATGTGCCACCATGGTCTTGATATCTATCAATGTGATGTTACAATGGTCATGATGTCACAGTGTTCATGATGTCAGAGTCAATTTCTGATATCATATGTCATACCTGAATTATTATGAGTTTCAAAACTGATTATAAGCTTACTAAAAGCCTAAAATATCCTAATGGCAGCATATCACACAAGTTATGACTAAGTTATGACCTCCACATCAGTATGGCATCACCAGTTGTGACATCAAACCATTATTGTAACATGATGTTGAAACATCACATTGTCATTGTGAAATCACTGTCCCGTTGGGTTTTCACATAGTATGACCTCACACTATGAAGCTTCTTCTATCAACTGGTATCCTCATATTGAATTATGGGTAACTGAAATTGGATATATCATTCTGATATTACAAACAACCTGTGATATCACAAAGCCATTGTGACCTCATCACCACTTTGACATCAAAAACCCAATGGGACATCTCATTTCCATTGTGACATTATGGATTATATTGTGCCATTACAAAACTATTATGACTTATAACCACCTTTGAAAACACACATGGCCTCTGTAACATCACCGAACCTTTTTTGGATCCATAACCTCATGGGGAACTAATGACAACTGACATCAGACATACCAAGGAAACATAACAAATGCTTTCTGACATGATAATTGTGACATCATGTTGCCATTATGACACCAGCAGCTCATTTTGACATGTAAAATTACAATGGCATCATAGCAATTCAACATCACATTGTTATTCTGATGTCACAGACATGTGTTTGCCTATTATGTTATTGATTCTATTTCTAATGTGGCATGTTGGTTGATATCAGAAACCCACTGTGTGTTCATGACTATTTTGATATCACAATGCCTTAGTTCCATCATGTTGCCATTGTGATGTCACATTGCCAAATTGATGTCACAAGGGATTTTGATGTGACAATGGTTGTGACATCACAATGAGTTTCTGATATAACCCACATGCCACATTTCAAATACAATGAAATCACAGATTAGGCATTCATAATGTGACTATGATATCACAATGACATAATGGCAAATGTTATAATGTCATTGCCATTTTGTGATGTCACCATAAGCAAAAGATGTCATAACAACAATGTGATGTTACACCAGTTATGATGTCACACAGGGTTTATAATGTTACAATGGTTATGAGGTCACAATGTGTTTCTGATATCAACTGATATGCCACATTTTAAATAAAATGAAATCACAGGATATACACTCACAATATGTCTAAGACAGCAAAATAGCAATGCAGTGTCATTCTATGTGGTCACTGTAGCTTGTTGATGTCACAATGTGCTGATTGTGTCATAATGATTGATATCAAACTGGTGATGATGTCACAAATGTTTTGTATGTCACAATGATATGTCAGATCTTAATTGCTATTAGTTTACAGTGAGGACATGAGAATGAAGTCACCATGACATACACAAATTAACTGTGATGACACAAATGCCATGTTTTTTTGTCAAAAGTGCTAAAGTTCCTAACAGGTTTTGGTTGTCAAAGTGTTAATGATATAAAAATAGGTTAATGATGTCAAAACTATTTTGTAATATCACATATTATTTCAAATTTCAATTGCTACAAGTTCATAATGATACAATTTCACAGAAGGAGCTTGATGTCCCAAAGGCCATGCATTTTCTAAGATGTGATTAGGTCATAATAGGATTGTGAAAGCATGATGGTACAGTAATATCACAATTACTATATGATGTCAAATTCTAATTAATTGGTGATACCATAATAGTGATGAGTTCAAAATTGTTTGTGATGTCGCAGTAGATTGGTGATGTGACAATGGCATTCCAGACCTCAATTTTCATTAACTCACAATAAGTATATAAATTTAGAACGGGCTTGTGAGGATTCTAAAGCATTTGTTGGCACAAATGTGATGAAGTCAGAACAGATTTGTGATGTGACAATATGACACAATGGTCATTACATCTAGCAGTGTGATATCACTATGCTCATGATGTCAAAGTATATTTCTAATATTTCATGACATTCCTGAAATAATATGAGGTCAAAAATAGATTGAGCTATCAATGGGCCTAACATAACACAGTGGCAACATGTCACAAAACTTTTGAGGAGAGGACATGTTTGAGTTGTCACAGTTGTTTAGATATCACAATTTCAATGGTACATCACAAAGGGATTGTGATGTCACAATGGTTATGAAGTCAAAATGTGTTTTTGATATAAACCCACATGCCACATTTGAAATATAATGAAATCACATAATAGGCATTCATAATGTATATATGATGTCACAATGACAATGTGATGTCATAGTGGTATGATGTCATTACAGATTTGTGATGTCACAATGAGCTGATGTTGTCATAATGACAATGTGCTGTCACATCGATGATTATATTGTAAATACTTTGTGATATTTCTTTGGCATATCTGATCTCAATTGACATTTCATATTAAGGATATGGATACACAAAGGGACTGTCATGTCACAAAGACCAAGTGTTTTTTCAAAGGTGCTAAAGATGTCATAATGGGTTTGGGAGGTCTCTAGGTGATTGTAATGTCATAACAGCAACATGATATCACAATGGCTTTGTGATGTCACATTGGTGATGAGGTCACAATGGACAGGACCAGTTTGTGATGTCACAACAGGTTACTATCACAATGGCACTGTGATTTCACAAAGGGATTTTCATGTCACAATGGCTTTGAGGTCATAATGGATTTCTGATATCCACCAATACCTCTCACTTGAAATAGGATGAAATCACAGAATAGGCATTCACAATATGTCTATAATGTCACTATGACATATGATGTCATAATACTATGATATGTAAGTTTAGTGATGTCAAAATGGCATGTCTTATCTTATTTGTCATTAGATTACTATGAGGATCCCAAAGGTTACTATGTGCTGAGTCCTTCAAAAGGCTCATTGTGCTGAGTGCATTACACAGGGTTCTTTGTGCTATTTTTTAAAATTGTTCTGAGTCCTTGAGAGGTAGGTATCCCAACAATCACACACACACACACACACACACACACACACATGGAGGGTCACCGTGTACCTGCTTGGTGTATGGGGTGGATGGAGAAGAGTCCCCCAGCGGTTGGGCTGAGGGGAGATTCGATGCACCCCCTGGACAGCTGCTGGGGTTGGGGGGAAGCCCTGACCTGAGGTGAGGCTTCTTCTGCCATATCCTGATAGCCTTAGGGCAGAGTCAGGACAGCACAAAACCAGGGATGGAGGCGTGGCTGAGGGGGGAAGAGGCGTGACCCAGGGAGGACAGGGCATGGCTGAGGGGGCACATATCTGCTGAAACCAGTGGCACACAGGGGGTGGAGCACTTGCAGAGATAAGAGCAGGCACATATATCAGGGGTGGCAGCCTCAATGCCTCTGCTGCTGTAGGAGCATGGGTCTGGGCCAGGAGCACAGAGCTGCTGTAGGAGCATGGGTCTGGGCCAGGAGCACAGAGCACACAAAGCCAGCACATCAGGCACATTCCTCGCACCACCCCAGGGAGGCTCAAAGGCTAGCTATGCCCTAAGTCTTAGGCCCCTGGCTGGAAGCTCAGCTGAAGAAGGGGCATGCTCAGCCCAGCCATCCACAAGCCCCTGCCCCTGCCCCATCTACTGCGCTCCCTGCAGCATTGCATCTCCTCTGGCTCAGACCTGCGGCACCTCTTGGAGTCATCCAGTGATGGTGCGCCCTCAACTGGTTTAAGGCCCGGACCCGGTACAGACCCCTGGTCCTCTGCTCTGGGGCCAAGCGTCCACCATGCCACTGCCATCGCTGCAAGCTGCACACAGAACCACAGCCTACAGATTCTCCCAGCAGCACAAGTGAGTGGCCACCCGCAGGTCAGCACCTTGCCACCTCCCCCTACCACTACTTC
>NW_024871865.1:0-37806 GCF_019054845.1 Dipodomys spectabilis
TCAGAAACCTTGCATTCTCTCTGACCACAAGGGAATAAAATTAGAACTCAACACTAGATTTTCTAATTTTTAAGTTAAAGAATCCTTAAAAAGCCATTAAAAACAATGTGAAGATTCCTTAAAATTTTTGGTAATGTCCAAACCTCATAACCTTTTGAAATTTAAACTTAAACTCACCCATTGTTACAGCATGCTGACAACTCTTATCTTGAACATGTTCATAAACACATATAAAACACTCACACAGATCTTAAAGCACACAAAAATCAAAATCAGTTGTACGCACATTTTCTAGTTTTTTTAAAAAATTTAAGACATATTTCTTTTAAACGAAGTACCTTTGTTGAGCTTCATTTTTCCAGGGCTTGCTTGTTTAGCAAGGATTTCACCAATCAGTCTTTTGAATCCCTTCTGTTGGAGGAGGGCTGGGGGAGGGGGCCACCTGAAACTGAACTGGCCTGATTTTTACCCAATTTTGACAAGAGCACTTTACAAATTGTTAAGCTGTCTGGAGCAGCTGAAAGTCCAGACCAGGCTCACTGCTATCTACACCCTAACCTCTCTCCAGCAGCCTCCACCAGGAGAAGGTGCACCTGAGGCTTGTCCATGCCCCTCCTCTTGGCTGCTGTAACAAAAGAAGGGGGGAAGGAGACTTAGCAGGTTTGTGACCAAGCCCAGCCAGAGGCTGAGACTTTTATTCCCCCAGAGATGTTCAAATAAATATCAAAAACACTGATAAACACAAAAACCAAGGATTCACGTTTAAAACTGGTACCAATTCTAAAACGGAACTAGACAAAACAACAACCAAAGGCTGAGTTGGGGACTAATAGGCCCCGAGAACTCTGTGCTGTTCTCAAGCTGAATCCAGAGTTTGCTGAGTGAGCCTGCCACTCTCACCCAGAACTTCCCTACCTCAGAAAACATAGAACAGAAAACACACCAAAGTAAACAAGACAGACAAGTGGCCACAAAGACAAAATCAGGTCTCAGTGAATGGGGCGACATCTCAGCACCACTCACTTACCAGGGGACTCGATCCCCCTCTACTCACCTCGGGAGGATTTTTCTTTTAGATTCCTGCAAACATTGACCCAGGAGCCTTCCAAGGCAAAGGAGAATTCCCAGTCATCTTGGGGCAAGGGAAAGAAGTCCCTAGTGGCCATCCCCTCAGACTGACAGGTTCTCCCCCGTACTCAGACCCCCTGGGCCAAGGCCCGAGGCTAAGATCTTGCTGGTGCCACTTGTAAGTGGTCAGTGGCAATTTCATAAAAAAAGAAGGAGCTAGAGAGAAACAGATATTAAGGGGGTGTTAGCCAGTCTCCTCTGAGCCCTTGCATCAGGATGAATCTGGGAGAAGAAACATTCCAAGAATTACAAAAGACACACAGACAAAACACTGAACCCTGAGACAAGACATGTTCACAGCATGTGCATTGTAGACTGTCAGTCAGAAAGTGCCGGACCCCGCACTAGTGGATAGCCTACCCTGTAAACTATCAGTCAGAAAGTGCCAGACTCAAGCTTCTGCACTAGTGGATAGTTTACCCCCCAGGAGGTCTGAGGGACATCTCCCACCGGCCCCGTTGGCTGTCTTATAGCACGTCTGCCAAGACCTCTTGCCAACCCCAATACAGAACCTGCAGGCAACTCAAATACCAGATGATTTCAGAATGGCAATACCTCTACTTACCGGCCGGGTTTCTCATGACTCCTTGGTTAAGGCGTCTGGGTGGGCTTTGGGGGGATTCCCGGCCAATGTACCAAATGTAAAACTGAATTTGGAAATCCTTACCCAAAAGACCACCAGAGACCATCAACAATGTAAAAGCAAAGGAGTCTTTATTGCAAGCTAGAACTTGGTCCCCCCACATACATGGAAGCAGCCCATGACGCTGAGAGGCCCCGAGCCCAGGGTTATAGTACTTTTTATACACTTTTTAGGGAAGGCAGGGACTTTGTATACATCATAGCATCTTACAACAAATTATAACACATCACAGGAAACTCTTAATACAATTCTATAGTATGATTGGCACACTACAAAGCAGAAACAGGTTGTTGGTTAGATCAGAGGGTTGAAGTACTTTAAACTGGTTGGCTTGCACCACAGGGAGTCTCAAGGACACACTTGCTAAACTGCAGGGTTCCTTTCTTAAACAAGCACCACCTGTGGCCTGACTGCAGGGGTCACCATGCCCTCCAGCACCTGCCTGCCTGCGGTTTTCCCAAGGATTGTTTATGTTCCTAGTTGCCCAGGATTGCTTCTTCTGTTCATTCCCAGGCAGGGCTCATGGTCAGCTGCATAACTCATACTTCAGAAGATGACATCTAGCTCAAGATGGAGTCACAAAGGCCTCAAGCTCCTCAAAAGCCTCTTCAAAAAATTGTGCTGGTAGAATTGGCTGTACACAGAAAACTGAAGTTAGATCCTTATATATCCCCCTGCACCAGAATCGATTCCAAATGGATCGAAGACCTCAATGTAAGTCCAAATTCCTTGAAAATGTTACAGGAAACACAAGGGCCACTTGGCATAAGTCAAATCTTCCAAAGATCATGAAGCACAACAAATCAAAGTAAGTCTGGATAAATGGGATTACATCAAACCAAACCAATCAGTTTTCAGACTCAAAAGCCATGGAGAAAAGAGATAGTGTAGCACAGATTTATTAGGGAGCAAATCTACAGATGAGAGCCTCAGCCAATGCTAAACACTTACTACCTTTCTAACTAGGGTATTTATAGTGGATTTACATGTATATAAGAGTTTTCTGGTGGGGATTAGAAAGAAAACAACTAATGCTAAGACATAGGTAGCATGTGAAATGAGTTTTAGCTGGAGAAAGTGAGGGATTAAGGCAGTGGGGTCTAGTTCAAAGTCTTGGCTTGGTGCCAGCTAAGTAAGTCAAGGGAAGGGGGGTAAAGCAGGAGTGCTTATAAACAAAAGCACTGGTCTGAAGCCTCAAAATAAGGACCCTTGTCTATGTGAACCAAACAGTCTCTAACATGAGGTTTTATTTAAATTAATGAGCACAAGTTTAGATTTTTGCAGAATGGGATGGTGCATAGTCACAGGCAATGTCTGCTTTGTCAGGTAATCCAATCTACACTTCCACATTTTACCCAATAGCCAGGTTTCACCACAAATAGATACAATGAGATTGTACAAATGAGACTTTGATTTTTCCCTCTCATGAATCAAAATTCTGTCAAATGATTTCTGTCCTCCAGATGTTAACACAAAATTTCTCATGATCTTTTCTACTATTTTGTCTTCATTATTGGTGTTCACAGTACTTTTTATTGTTGTCTTCTGTGTATATGCAATTTTTAGGACTTGAATTCTATGTTTAATGGTCTCCATTGTATTTTTTGCTCATGGGTGATGACACTATTCCTTGAGCCACATCTTTACCTTCTCCTTCTTGCTGGATAATTGGAGATAAGTTTTCACATTTTTTTGTATTTTTTATTTTTATTGTGAAAATATTGTACAGAGGGGTTAAAATTACATGGGCAAGATAATGAGTACATTTATAATCAAGAACTCTAATGACAACAGATGCTGGAGGGGATGTGGACAGAAGAGAACTTTACTGCATTGTTGGTGGGAGTGTAAACTTGTTCAACCACTTTGGAAAACAGAATGGAAGTTCCTCAGAAGACTCCACATGGAGCTCCCCTATTTCCCAGCAATCCCACTTTTGGGCATTTACCCAAATGATCACAAACAAGACCACACTAAAGCTACCAGCACGACTATGTTTATTGCAGCATTATTTACCATAGCTAAGATATGGAACCAACCCAGATGCCCCTCAGTAGATGAATGGATCAAGAAAATGTGGTATATATACACAATGGAATTCTATGCCTCCATCAGAAAGAATGACATTGCCCCATTTTTTAGGAAATAGAAAGACTTGGAAAAATTATATTAAGTGAAGTAAACCAGGCCCAAAGAAACATAGATCCTATGGTTTCCCTTATTTGCAATATCTAGTATATGTCTGAGTCAAGTTTTCACATTTTTGTCTGTTTAGACTGACATTGAAACAAAATCTTCAGTTCTTAGCCTCCTGAGTTTCTAGGATTTTACACATGAGCCTCTAACACCAAGCTTTGCTATACTGTTATTTTAATTATGTGGTAGAAGAAAGTGGAAGTATATTTGTGTTGTGTGCAATTTTCAAATACAAGTTTGAATCAACTGTTATCAATTTTAACTGTTAAATCAATGAATATTACACATTCCCACAGAAATATAATTGAAAAAAGGCATAATTGTTTTGATAAAACAAGTAATGGAACCATTTTTTTCACTTTACAATTCATGTTTTATATAACCTTAATTAGCGGACTTCCATGACTAAAAGTAAATATATTAATTGTATACCACAAGAAGCAAAGTGATTATAGTTAAGAATATATATTTCATCACAGCGAAAAGATAAGGGTTGAGCAGTCTCACTAAAAAGAAATGTTACACACAGAAACTAATGGATATGATATAGCTTGATCATTACACAAGATATAAATGAATGGGATTACCACACCATACCTCATAAATGTGTAAAATATAATTATGTAGGTAGGTGCCAGTGGTTCATACTTGTAATCCTAGCTAGTAAGGAGTCTGACAGCTGAGAATCATGGTTCAAAGCCAGCCTATGCAAGAAAGTCTGTGAGACTCTTATCTCCAATGAGCCACCAGAAAACTGGCAATGGTTCAAATGGAAGAGCACTAGTCTTGAGGTGAAGAGCTGAAGGACAGCGTCCAGGCCCAGATTTCAAACCCCACAACTGACAAAACTGAAAAATAAACAAATATTTTGACATAAAATATATATTCTAAAACTTTTTTAAATCCTCACTAGTTATAATAGTTTATATAAATGTAAAGAAGTATTTTCTGGTTTTAGTTGAACCATACCGGTAAAAGCAAAATGTCTTCTGAGCTTTTCAGTCTTTCTTTTTTTTTAATTGTGAGAATACCATACAGAGGAGTTACAATTACATAACGAGTACATTTCTTTTTTTTTTTTTTGATCCGGTCGTGAGGCCTGAACTCTGGGCCTGGGTGCTGTCCCTCAGCTCTTTAGCTCAAGGCTAGCGCTCTACCACCTGAGCCATAGCACCACTTCCGGCTTTTTTATTTTCTGCTTATGTGGTACTGAGGAATCAAACCCAGGGCCTCATGCATGCAAGGCAAGTGCTCTACCACTGAGCCACCTTCCCATCACAGGAGTACATTTCTTATCAAGCATTGTTGCCTCCTCTTTGTTTCCCCTCCAATCCCTTCCCATACTCCCCTTCCCCCCACCCGATCTACCCCCTACACCACACCAAAGTTGTAAAGTTCGTTTTTCGACATAACTACTTGTACATCTCATTGTTGCAATCGGTCCACCTGTATCCCTAGTTAAACAATTTGTTTTTTCCCTTCCCCTCCACAAATACCAACATAAAATACAGTGAAAGCATGGGTTATACGGTGGGGGAGGGACATACAAAGCAACAAAGAAATAATCTTATAATATGTTAGAAACAATTGCATGAAAGGAAAAAAAACCAAAAAAAACATTTGAATATTTATCTTGGGGTTCATTCTCCTAACATCATCTTATCTGACCTTTACTGCTTGACTCAGACATATACTAGTTATTACAAATAAGGGAAACCATTGAAATAGCTCAAAGACATCATTGGACATGAGATAACATGTGTTTCAGAGACAACTTAGTAAAGACAAAATATGGAATTTAAATGACTTATAAAAACATTATCCATGTACATATGGCCATATAAGATGGTGTTAAGTGAAATGAACCCCAAGATAGGGACACAATTTATTATTTCTTTTTTTTGGGTGGGGGTCCAGTCGTGGGGCCTGAACTCTGGGCCTGGGCGTTGTCCCTCAGCTCTTCAGCTCAAGGCTAGCACTCTACAACTTGAGCCACAGTGCCACTTCCAGCTTTTTTCTTTTTGCTTATGTGGTGCTGAGGAATCAAACCCAGGGCCTCATACATGCAAGGCAAGCGCTCTACCACTGAGCTGCCTTCCCAGCCCCAACTTGTTTCTTTCTTGCTATTGTTTCCTACTCGTGCTGGATTTGAACTGCAACCCTTAGATCTCAGCCTCCTGAGTAGCTAGCATTATAAGTGTGAGCCACTGGCACATGGCTTAAGATCACATTTCTAACAGTGTACACTCAGGATCTGTAATGTGTATCTTCATCTATCTTTATATGAATCCTTGAGTTAAAAATCTGGGCTAGAGCTTAGACTTCACACTCAAAAAATATTTCTAGTTTAAAAGTTGGTATTCCTTGGGTGGGAAGGTGGCTCAGTGGTAGAGCGCTTGCCTTGCATGCCTGAGGCCCTGGGTTCGATTCCTCAGCACCACATAAGCAAAAAGAAAAAAGCTGGCAGTGGTGCTGTGGCTCAAGTGGTAGAGCGCTAGTCTTGAGCTGAAGAGCTGAGGGACAGTGCCCAGGCCCAGAGTTCAGGCCCCATGACCGGACCCAAAAAAAAAAAAAAAAGTTGATACTCCTGGAAAAATAAAACCTAAGAATATAAAGGAGTCTGGAAAGTTGAGTGTGCATCCAGCCTGGGAAGAACAGTCTCTGAGACACTATCTATAATTAACCAGCCAAAAACCTGGATTGGAAGGTTGCCTCAAGTGATGGAATACTAGTCATGAGCAAGATTGTTGAATAAGAGCTTGAGGATTTTGCATACATACATACAAACATACACATACATACAGAGACACTTCTATGTGCAAACACACATACACAAATGAAACAACTCTCAGAATGTGCAGAAAAGTTAGAAAACAATAGAAAATATGTCCTGAGTAAGACTAGATGAAATGATAATTTTTAATATGAGAAAGTCCTCAAGTGAACTTTCTTCAAAAATGTTTGAGTATATTACATAGGTAGGAATCAGAGATAGTAAGAAAGTCAAGTAATCATTATTAAAGGGATCAGATCCAATGAGGAATGAATCAGAGACCCCTGCAGGTGCATCTGAAAATGTTCATATGCTGTGTCAAATATTAGAACATCTTTGAAAATAGTACATAAACAGTCTGAGCAGTCAGTCTAGTGAATAATATCATTGGAGAAGTTCAGAATTGCTAGTCTGTATCTAGATTAAATAAACCAACAAACTATGGCAGGGCAATGTGATACAAGCCTGGAATTCTAGCACTCAGACTAAGACAGGAGATTAGAGAGTGTAATTACATAGTGATACCTTCCCTGGACCAGGTAGTATAATTTTGTCTCAATGAAACATACCAAATAACAAGGAAGGGATTCACAGTTAGAAGTTTGGGATAATTTTGTCATTATGTTTTGAGAAGTCGTTTCCTATTGAAATGTAAGTCATATATAATCTTCAGTTGTGTTTTTAATACTCTCTTCTTTACAGAATATTCCTAGATGTGAAATGGCTCATGATTTCCCAACCAAAAATTTGAAAAAGTAAGTATCATTCTGTTGGATTCCAAAGAAATCTTGAAGGCTTACAAAAGTTTAAGCCTGGAGAAATAGCAAAGTTCATCTAATGTAGGACTTTGTAGACCTTGCTAAATTAGAATTTAGATTTAAAATAAATATTTTGGTTTTGTTTATAATTTCATATTCTATAGGATACTACAAAATTCTCTTTAAGTAGAGGGTTTAATTGACAAATTCACAAATGATTCTGGCATTCTGTTTTCCTAAAATATTCTTTCAAGCAAGGTATAATTAGAACTTAGTTAATACATAATTCCAGCAGTTCATGTATAAAATGATAACGTGAATAATCTGGACAGAGTTGCTGACAAATGGATGATAACAATTTATAAATTTAGAAAAAGCAACTTTTTGAGGCTTTGGTGTAACACGGTGTGAAGAGAGCAATTGTGTGACATCTTGGTTCTTCTATTTGTAACACAGGAAGCAATTTCCTTAATTACGTGCCTCTGTATACAATGAGAAAAATGCTAGGGTGGGGGTTTGCTTTTATTTTGTTTTTGTTTTTTGTTTTGTCCTAGGGCTTGATCTCTTGGCCTGGCCATTCTCTCTGAGCCTGTTTTTGCTCAAGGCTCGTGCCCTACCACTTCAACCTCAGTGTCACTTGTGTCTGGCTTTTCTTGAGCAGTTTATTGGAGAAAAGAATCTAAGGAAACTTCCTGCCTTGGTGGGCTTTGAACCATAATCTTCCGATCTTAGTCTCTGGAATATCTATAATAGATAAAAAATAAATATACATAATATTTGCAAGTGTTCTGATTTCAAGAATACTACTGGGGAGGAAATGTTGCAGCAAAGTTTAGTGTAGTGTTCTTTCCACAAGAGGAAGGGCATCACATTAGCAGAAGTGTAGTATTTTTTCACAATAATGATAAGCTAGTCATATTGTAAGTTTAGGGAATATTAAGGTGCACATTACAAGTTGGAAACTGTTGGGTTAGGATAACTTTATGACATAAAAGTGTGGGATTGTTGGGCATAGAAATAATAGCTTACCCTGATGAACAAATGTTTAGTCTTGAGGAATTAATTATTACAGATATTTTATAGTTTTAACCTCTACCAGAATGTGGCTATTTTTTCTGTTGACTTCTCAATATGTACTACCCCATTGGAATATGCATCTATTGCAGAATTAAGTAACATGCAAACAGGTACTGATTTGAATGTCTCTGGTACAGAATGTTCAGAATTTGAAAATGAGTAGTTAATAGTCATAGGAATTTTGAAGAAAATATGTATTCTGTCCTCTTAATTATTCAGTTTTAAAAGTTAGCAGTTTCCATAGAATTAAACTTTTCTGTTTTACTATGAGACAATACTAAAATTATGTTTTTTTCAATATAATGGCAAGTATATTGTGAAAATATTGGATAACATTCAAGTTGATGACCCTCTGAAAAGAAGGGGTAATGAATTCAAATAGATGTCAAATAGTGTTCATTTTTTAAAAAGTTAATACACATAGAATAATTTTACTATATCAATACAGTGAAATTATTATATTTTATGTGCTTTTGTTAAAATTTAATTTTATTGTCAAGGTGATGTATTGAAGGAGTTGCAGTAACTGTAAAGTAGTGAATACATACCATGTCGAACTTTTTTACCTCCCCCCTCATTTTTCTCACACTTTTCCTTCACTCCAATACCCCTCACAAGTTGTAATGTAAATTTCCAACATATTGTCTTGTGAGTATTGCTATTGCATTGGTTTGCCCTTTGTCTCATCACTTCGTTGTTCCTCTTCCTTTGCCAAATTAAGATAAATGTATATACAATACACAGGGTCCTGAAATCAAATACAGCAGGGAATAAAACATAGGGGAAAAACACAAATGAAAAAAAGAAATCACATTGTACATTAAAAACAACAACCACAAAGAAAAACCTCTGTTTCCATATCGAGGAGTTCATTTTGCTCAGCATGATCTTATATGATCATATATACATAGCTATTGAGCCATTCCGCTCATCTGCTAGGACTATCTTAGACATTTCTTACTTATTACATGAGGGAAACAATGAAATCTGTTTCTTTGTGTCTTGCTTATTTTACTTAGGATTTTTCCAAGTCTTTCCATTTTCTTATGAATTGGAAGCATATAATTCCACCATATATATATATACCACATTTTGCCGATTCGTTCATCTACTGAGAGGCATATTGGTTTAAAACATGCTTGCATGTAAGTATCAATTAGGGTCATTCAAAAATGACAGATGCCACCAGACATACTAAAATCATGATTTCTAAGTAAGATAGGATTTTATGGTGGTACAATTGTTGAGATATCTGGATGAGTCTAATCTTGCACTGAATTAGGCAGGAAGATATCCAATATCATATGGGATAAAAATGGTAGTGAGAAGATATTCCCTTGAGAAAGATATAGGAGGCTGCCAGAAGTATGAAGAAATTCAGATAATTTTGAAGGATTTAGAATTGCAAGTTCAAATATGTCTCTTTAAGTGGAAGGGCAAAAGAAGGGGAGGAGAAGAAAATAACAGAAAGCAGATAATTGTCCCAACTTACAGTATAAAAAGACATAACCTATAACTTCCACGTTAAAGAAAGACCAATATAATACATCCCACTTAATTTAGATACATGCAAAATATTTACTTGGCTTTTCCCACTTTAATGCTCCAAAATAAATGAAGACTTATAAGAAAAGCTATATGATTGTCATTACTTCAACCTGAACACTAATTGTGATGAGCCCTCTTTTTCTCAGTATGCTCTTGGAAAATACTCCCTAAATTGATGATGTTGTGGATGATTAGAGTCAGCGTAACAGGCTTCTGCTTGTATCATAGTCCCAGAATGTTTTAATGCCGTTTTTTCTGAAGGTATCCAAGCACATTGTCTGACGCTGTACTTTGAACACACCCTCACACCTAAGCACATTATTTGAAATTGTACATCAGCATTTCTTTGGCACATTCTACTTTGTGCCTTTGTCTTTTTTGCATGTTCCTTTTGATTTCACAGTTGCTCTATTTCCATTTCATCTGTACAAACTGCTAAGAACATTGTTCATCTACTGTGAAGACTCAGGGTCTATGTTGAGGGGGCAGAATGATGTAGGCTCCAGCCTTAGGATTGTCTGAGGACTGTGTTTGGGATTAGGAAAGCTCTTGGAACACCAGGCTAGAGAGGGAAAACCTTCTCTCTCCCTATCTCCAGACACATGTCACAGACTCCTGAGAGCTGAGGAAGTGGCTCTTCTGCTTGCTTAAGCATAGATGAACAGCTGGACAAGCATTTTCCTGAGATTGAAGAAGTGGTTTGAGCTTGCTCTAAAATAGTTTAGATAATAATATACCTAGACATTGTCTCATAGGTTATTGTGTGAATGTTTTCCAACCAAATCTTGGCAAAGATTATGCTTGCTTGTCTTTAAATACCCACTAACAATAAAACACAGCATGCAGTGGCAATTGCTGTTTGCATGCTGCATCCCCTGTGTCCTGGTGATTCGTGACCCTTACCCAGGGACCCCAACGCACTAGACGTTGACAATTGGCGCCCGAACAGAGACCCTGCATTGTTGAATTCAGGAAGGGATATTCAGATAAGTACTTTTAATTACAGGGTGATGGGACAAGTTAGATCTACTCCGTACTTACATATGCTTAAACATTTACTTGCTGCTTATGGTGTAAATATTTCTTCTTCTGACATAGAAATGTGTATTAATGTAGTTAGGGAATGGAATCCTTGGTTCTCCGATGAAGGAACATTATATGTTGATAATTGGAAACGAGTAAAAAATATTGTAGAAAGAGCTGTTTGAGAAGGGGAAAAGATTCCTATTAGATTTTGGTCCATTTGGGCTATTGTACATACCCTTTTTAAAGCCTTGAATGAGGAAAGATTAATAGTGGACTTAAAGAAAGAGGCCACCCCTTCTATTGTAGATTTACAATTGGACTCTGAGGTTAAGGACGCAATAAATAAGGATGCATTGCAATTAACAGAGAAAAGACAAGAGTTAAAAAAGGCTGAAAAGGAACAAACTGAAAGGGTAAATAAAATGTCTGAGCAAATGGAATTGATTTTTATCAAAATTACAACATATGGAGTTGGAAATTAGCAGAGTGAAAGGAGAACCTGAGAAAGTGAAAGTAAAGCAGCCTTCGGCTCTTCCCCTGGCCGATGCAATTTTTACAGTGTCACTCCCTCACAAAACAGAGGGCTCAGACAGTGAGTTTGATGATGAAATGCCTATTTTTTCTTATCCTGTAATTCGACCACCCCCTATGAATGGTATAGCTCAACCAGCCAGATATGAAAGTGTTGCTGTTGATGATATTGGTAAACTCAAGAAGGCAGTGACGTTGTATGATCATCGTCTCATTATGTTAAGGAATTGCTTAATGGGCTTGCTCAACATTACAATAATTTTGCTCCTGAAGATTGGAAGATGCTTTGTAGAGCCTTGCTTAAGGAACCTGAATACCTACAATGGCAAATGTGGTTTACTGAGTTATGTACAGAAAGGGCTAGACAAAATGCACAGAGCAGTAACCCATGCCTACAGGTCATAACCTTTCCCATGTTGAGTGGAATAGAACTATATGCAGATGCTCATATGCAAGTGAACTCTCCTGAAGAGATCCATGAGCAGTTAAGAGACATAGGTATTGAGGCATGGGAAAGGATTCAACCGGTAGGAGAGCATTATGGCTCTTGGACTAAAGTAATTCAAAAACCTAATGAACCCTATGTTAAATTTTTATCGCGATTGAAATTGACCTTGGAACGTACTGTTGTGGGAGAGGCTGCAAGTCAACAACTGCTGCGCATGTTGGCTTATGAGAATGCTAATGAGGACTGTAGACGGGCCCTATTGCCTATTAAAGAATCTGGGGATGTGAATACATATTTAAGGGCCTGCAGAGACATTACATCTGAATCCAGGCGTATGCAGGTGTTTGCTGAAACTATGGCCACTACCTGGCATGCTTTGCAAACAAAACCCTCTAATCTAAAGTCTTTTGGATGTGGTCAAATGGGACATATAAAAAAAAGTTGTAAAAAAGCTACTGGAGTTAACAAGAGAAGACCAAAAATTTGCCCTAAATGTAAAAAAGGGGAGCACTGGGCAAGGTTGTATAGATCAAAAATAAACAATAAAAAAATTCCTTTAAAAGATGCTTTCCCTTTATATTTAAAGATTTTGGATTAATAATAGCACCTAAAAAAATACAAAAAGATACGGTGGTAAAATGTTTAGGATATGTGGTTTCTAGACAAACAGTGACACCTCAAAAAAAATATCTTTATGACGTGATCAATTACACATGTTAAATAATTTTCAAAAGCTATTAGGAGATATTAATTGGATGCGACCGGCCTTAAAAATTTCTACTTATCAGTTACATAATTTGTTTTCTTTGTTACAAGGGGATCCTGATTTACATAGCAAAAAAACTTTAACTAAGGAAGCTAAAAAAAATTACAATTTATAGAACAGAGAATAAAAGAAATGTTTTTACATCTAGTAACGCTAAATCAACCCATAAATTTATATATTTTAGATACATGGAAATACCCAACAGGAATTTTAGGACAAAATGAGCTACCATTAGAATGGATTTATACACGGCATAGATTTACAAAAAATAATATGCCTTATAAACAACAGTTGGCAATTATTATTCAATAGGCCAGGCAACGGGTATTTACCCTATCGGGGTATGATTTAAAATTATTTTTCCTTTGCCAAAAGACCAAATAGAATATTTGTTAAACATGTCTGAAATGCTACAAATAGCATTAGTAAATTTTACTGGACAATTTTCCTATCATTTTCCCAAAGGTAGATTGTGGGATTGCTTGCGTAAACAACAATTTGTCATTAATGATATAATTACCAAGGCCCCTATTCCGACTGCTCTTACCGTTTTTACAGATGGCTCCAAAACAAAAAGTGCTTATTGGACAAAAAATAAATATTGGGTACAAACAACTACTTTAACATCATTTCAACAAAATGAACTTTTTGCTATTATTAAAGTGTTACAAGATTTTGTGGGAGATATTAATATTGTTACTGATTCTGCCTATGCTGTAGGAGTTGTGACTAAAACAGTCACTGCTGTTACTTATTCATCTAAACCCCAGCTAAACCAATTATTTAAACAATTACAAGCATTGCTACAACAACGTAATGCCAAAGTGTTTGTAACTCACATTAGGGCTCACTCTTTGTTACCTGGTTACCTTGTATATGGCAATAATCAGGTTGATAAATTAGTTAGTTTTGCTTCTGCTGAACAGGATCATGCTCATTTACATACAAATGCTGTCCATTTACATATGCATTATAAAATACCTTATTCTCAAGCTAAACAAATTATAAAAAGGTGTCCTATTTGCAGATCAATGCATTTAAGAGTTGTACCTGCTGGAGTAAATCCTCGAGGATTACAAACTAATGAGCTCTGGCAAATGGATATAACCCATGTGAAAGCCTTTGGCCGTTTTTCCTTTGTACATGTTACAATAAATACTTATTCTAAATTTGTTTGGGCTTCTGCCCTTATGGGAGAAACTGTTAACCATGTAATAGAACACTTATTGGAAGCTTTTGCCATTATGGGAGTGCCTGCCAAAATAAAGACTGATAATGGACCAGCCTATAAAAGTATTAAATTTAAAAGATTTTGTGAACTTTATGATGTGGTACATATTACAGGAATAGAATATAACCCCCAAGGACAAGCCATTATTAAACGAGTTCATGGCACACTAAAATTAAAAAATTAAAAAGGAAGAAAAGGTTGGATAAAGGTATGGATATTTTGTGGTTTTCCATGCAAAATCCTAAAACAATTTTACATCAAGCTCTTTTTGTTCTTAATTTTTTTTAACTTACCACAAGGAGATATTTTAACTAGAGCTGAGCGCCATTTTGAACAAATATCAGAAAAACCTTATTTAAATGCTCCCATAAGGATTAAGATTACATTGAACACAAAATGGCAACTAGGAACATTATTACCTAAGGGGCGAGGATAGGGTTTTGTGTCTACACAGGATGGCAAACAATGTTGGCTTCCTGCAAGATGGATACAGACACGGCCCAGTGAGGATAGCACGGTATCCTGCAAGGAATCAGCCACCAGTTGAGAAAGAAGAAAGCCCTGCTGCCCACCTGGGGGCAGGTTAAAAAGTTGACTGGAGAAGGACAAAAGATGTTACAACGCACTGGTAAATCTGTCACACTGGTAAACCTGTCACGGCTGAGAACTTGTTCCTGGCCATGTGTGCCCTGCTTACTGTAAACTCTATCCATGCTAATGCTTACGTAAGTTATTGGGCCTTTGTTCCTAACCCTCCTTTACTGGAACCTGTTGTTTGGAGAGACATGGATGTAACCATCTATACTGTTCCTGCTATTTTATCTCCTCCTTGGAATAATTTGACATTTTATAATAAGGATGATGGTAGCTTTTTAAATTTTACTTACTATACTCATTCCTTGCCTGTTTGTTTGGGGCCTCCTCCTTGTTTAGTTATGAATTGGCAACATTGGGTTTTACCTGGGAAACGCACTTTCAATTGTAGAACACAGCTACAGCGATTAACTACTTGGTCCATTAATAGTAGCTGGGAAAGTGTCACCTTTGATGGTGAGTTATCCTTACCTATGTGCCCTGATTTTACTTATATTGATTTAAAATATAAGCCTTTTATGTGGCAAGAGTGCAGAGGAACATTTGGAAAAATGTTCAATAATTTCATTAATTGGGGACCTTTTGGACAGTTTATTAACACATGTTTAGAATGAAATATTACCTGATGTGATTTATCAAATGTTACTAGGATGCCGGATGCCATTAATGGATCGCTTACTGGAGCTCGATTGATGGCCTGGGGAGATGGAGGCATTACAGATGCCCGATGGGCTTTCATGGCTGCACCCACTGCTGTTCAGACTCATCTTTGGAAGGTCGCAGCGGCGCTAAAACCCCTGATGCTATCAAATGGATCGTTTTTCGGGGATGGCGAACTCTGCGTCCACTTATAATTTTACTTTGTATAAATCTTATAATGTAACTGCTTATGTATCCCTGCCTTATGTATTTTTGGTGGGAAACTTTACATTTTCTCCTACTATTTCTTGTTTCAATTGTGGCATGTATTCTTGTGTTAATTCCTCTCCTAATTTTAATGACAGTGATAGTATTATGATTTTACAACAAAGAACTTATATTTGGCTACCTGTTAAATTAGGAAGAGAATGGTCCCAAAATCCTTTGGATAGTGTTGTTATTGAATTTTTTACCAAACTGCTAAAACATACAAAACGTATGATTGGAGCCATTGTGGCTGTGATTTTAAGCTTAATTGCTATTACCACTGTTGCTGTGGTGTCTGGAATTGCCCTGCACACTTCCTTACAAATTGAACACTTTGTGGAAGAATGGCACCAGGATTCACATGAATTGTGGGTCTCACAGGTAGAAATTGATGCTTGATTACAAACACAGATTAATGTTGTTAAACAGACAGTGGGATGGTTAGGAAAAAAGTTATTGGTTGTGGAAAAACAGTTATTGTTAAAATGTGATTAAAATTCGACTACCTTTTACATTACTAATGTAAAATATAATAAATCTTTACATGATTGGAATATAATATAACAGTATTTATCTAAAAATTCTACTGCTGCTCAATTGATTGCTCAGTTGCAATTTAATGTACATGATATTTTTGGTAAGCAATTTCCAAATGATGATGCTTCTAATATTGCTGATACCTTTATTAAACAGTTGGAAGGGTTGGATCTGAATGGAATACTACAAAGCATTTCACATACTGCTAGTGGTATGGAAATTATTATTGTTATTATTCTGTTTGCGCTTGTGCTGTTATATTTGATTTTTATGAAGCCAATGCAAGCTTCTATGATAACCCTGTGGAAAGCTTTACTTTTAAAACAAAAGAAAAAAGAAGGAGATTGTGAAGACTCAGGGTCTATGTTGAGTGGGCAGAATGATGCAGGCTCCAGCCTTAGGATTGTCTGAGGACTGTGTTTGGGATTAGAAAAGCTCTTGGAATGCCAGGCTAGAGAGGGAAAACCTTCTCTCTCCCTATCTCCAGACACATGTCACAGACTCCTGAGAGCTGAGGAAGTAGCTTTTCTGCTTGCTTAAGCATAGGTGAACAGCTTGTCAAGCATTTTCCTGAGATTGGAGAAGTGGTTTGAGCTTGCTCTAAAATAGTTTAGATAATAATATACCTAGACATTGTCTCTTAGGTTAAGTAAAATGTATCTGTGGAAATTTTTTGTGTGAATGTTTTCTAACCAAATCTTGGCAAAGATTATGCTTGCTTGTCTTTAAATACCCACTAACAATAAAACACAGCATGCAGTGGCAATTGCTGTTTGCATGCTGCATCCCCTGTGTCCTGGTGATTTCGTGACCCTTACCCAGGGACCCCAACGCACTAGACGTTGACAATCTACCACTTCTTGTTTGCACACACCCATTCTATGTATGAAGGTACTTTGTCCATGTTAACCAATAGGGTAGTACTCACTCTCTGAGGAGAAAAGTTCCAGAGTATAACTCTATGACCACATTAAAGGGTGTAGAATTTAAAGCATTTTGAGACAAACATTGATATTTGAATTAGAAGGCTCCTTAGGGATATTTTCTTGGAGCTCATTAGTTTACCCAGGAGAAATATAAATATTCACACACTTTGGAACTAATTAGTAAGTAACTGAATTAACACTAGATCCTAGACATTGTGTTATTACAAGTCACCATTGTATTATTGTTACATCAGAATCCTTCCCTACTTGCATATGTGTATCAGAAAATGAAAGAAAGGCATTAAAGCAAAATGTCTTATTTTTTAGGCATTTAATCCTTGTGGGGAGGGTAATGTCTGAACTCTTCCATTCAATAAAAGCTTGAAGTTTATAAGAGCATTTCCTACATACAAGAATTTGTGGCAGGTTGATTGGCAGGGTTATTTCAGCATGGAGATATCCCTAACAAGAATTAGATTTAAATAGAGCATATGGCAGTTATGACGTCTCAATGGATATTGAGGCATTTTCTATTCTAAAGAAGAATCAATTTGAGGAGTCTTCAATAACATCAGTAAAACTGTAAGTTCAACCTAGTACTTGATGTTACTTGTTCTACATTTATAATGAATAGGCTGATAAGATGTCCAAACATATCTAATGATATTTCTATAAAATCCCAAACTGATGTAGATACATGGGTCACTCATTGGAACTGCAGGGCAAATTAGGCTTGTCTTTGCTGTAGTTCAATCCATAATCTCCTGGCCAGTGTTCAAAAATATTCACAGAATATCTCTAAGTAAAGGTCATGACAGTTACATCTGTATAATACTTCTAAGGTCAGGATAAGAGCATTTGTTCCTAACATTTAAAATCAACAGGATCTGTTGAATTCATGGATGTAGAGTTTTATTTCATAACTCAAAATTTCATCAATATGACTTACATCTCTACCAGTTCACCAAAACACTGTTCTTATTGAACTTGTCTATGTCCTTTTAGTTTTCAAATCCAAATAGCATATTTCCTTCAATACCTCTGTAAGTTTTGACCTTTTCTTCCTGCAAATTCTTTCCTTTCTTTACTTCTGTAAATCTGTTTTATTACTTTCTTGTTTCCTTATTTATCTCTTTCTTCCAATCTTGTCCACACTGGTGCTCAAATTGCTTACACTTATGTCATAACTTTTCTTTTCCTCTTCCCTTTAATAATGCCCCCAATTTTATCATTCTTTTTCATATTCATGGTTGAGGATATTTTGATGATGTCTAAAAAGATCTATTGGTAGCTCAGTGGTAGAGAGCTTGACTTGCATGCATGAGGCCCTGGGTTCGATTCCCCAGCACCACATAAGCAAAAAGAAAAAAAGCTGGAAGTGACACTGTGGCTCAAATGGCAGAGCACTAGCCTTGAGCTGAAGAGCTGAGGGACAGCGCCCAGGCCCAGAGTTCTGGCCCCACGACCAGAACCAAAAATAAAAATAAATAAAAAGATATATCTTTGCATCTGTTTAATATAAACTTTAGAACTATCAGAGAGTTTTTTCCCCTAAATCCATCATTTTCACCTGTAATCCTTATCACCAAGAATATCACTAACACATTTGCCTGGTCATAGATGTAGAACCCTTTAGATTTCTTCTTATCCTTCTACTCCCACCCATTAGATACGATGAATGACCAAGATTTTCTCAGTTTCTGTCACTAATATGATTTCTTGTTTTCTTTGTTTGTTTTTGTTTTTGTTGGTCGTGGGGCTTGAACTCTGGGCCTGGGTACTGTCCCTGTGCTCTTCAGCTCAAGGCGAGCACTCTACCTCTTGAGCCACAGCACCACTTTGGGTTTTCTAGTGGTATTTATTGGAGATCAGCGTTTCATGGACTTTTCTGCCTGGGTTGGCTTTGAACCGTGATCCTCAGATCTCAGCCTCCTGAGTAGATAGGATTACAGGAATGAGCCACTGGCACCCAGCACTAATATGATTTCTATGTACTCCTTTTTATGCCCCTGACACAAGTCTGTTTCATGTACTCATCACTGGTCCCCTAGTCTTAAACAACTTTTTACATAGTCTTTTCATATTGATCCTCTCCATCACCAAATTACTACTCCTTGTAAGCATGCAGAGGGAAGAGCTCAGACACAAATTCTAGTATCATTATTTACTCACTACATTGACTGTTGGGCCTTA
The DNA here is from genome assembly GCF_019054845.1 of Dipodomys spectabilis. Classification (NCBI taxonomy): domain Eukaryota; kingdom Metazoa; phylum Chordata; class Mammalia; order Rodentia; family Heteromyidae; genus Dipodomys; species Dipodomys spectabilis. The sequence goes on from NW_024871865.1 coordinate 19,282, forward strand.
CATTTCTCATCTGTAAATGGATGTAATCTACCAGAAATATTGAGGAATACATTTGCTTACTCCTAGAGCAAGAAAAAAGAAAAGTGAAGAGTCCTTACATTTTCCACCTTAGCTTACAAATAAGGAAAGAATCAAATTCATTTTGTTGGTATAAAGTCACAAATTGTTTCATCCAGAAGTAAAAATAAATTTTACCTCCTGGCTCTAAGGCCTGTGTCCTTTTAAGGCACCTACAGATATGTAAGTGGTATTATGTAAATTGGGTCATGTGTCTAATGCTGTATTGAAGAACATACTCAACATACCATTGGAAAACATTGGTTGTTGAATAGTATCTATATAAGAATGTTACTTGAACTAATCACACTAAGTTGAAAACTAATTGTAGTCCATCAAAATTTTTCTTACTGCTTTACCTGTTGCCAAGTGTTCTTCATCAATTTATACATAGATTTTCTCCAGTGAACTGGATAGAAACCAAAACTGACCAAGGATTTCTGCCTAATGAGTGAAGCATGCTTGAGGCATGTGTTGTTACCTTCTAGGAATATATAAACAAGCCACTGGCTATGTAGGTGGTGAAAGGCTTTCTCCTAAATTCCCAAGGCTAGAACAAACAAGATCATTTGATAACAAAGCACTCAGCTTATTATATTTTATCTATGTGGGATAATCAACATGTGGAAATAAATGATTTTATTTACAAGCAAACAATTCCACCAAGAAAGTGAGTATACATTAGAGAGACTTCAAGAATAACATTAGGGTTTTTACTGTCTCACCTGATTATGTGATTGTATTTCTTGATATTGAAACTCTCCTCTTGTTATTCTTTTTTTTTTTTTTTTTGGTCCAGTCGTGGGGCTTGAACTCGGCCTAGGCGCTGTCCCTCAGCTCTTCAGCTCAAGGCTAGCACTCTACCACTTGAGCCACAGCTCCACTTCCAGCTTTTTTGCTTATGTGGTGCTGAGGAATCGAACCCAGGGCCTCAGGCATGCAAGGCAGGCGCTCTACCACTGAGCCACCTTCCCAGTCCCTTGTTATTCTTATTGTATGTAATCCAATGCTGTTTATTACTATGTATTCAATGTGGGAAATCTAGCTTCAAAGATGTCTAAAAAGTTTTCCTTTTAAATCATATCATTGTCATTATCAGGGTACACTGTAGTCATCATCATCTTCAACCAAATTATTATTAGCATCATAAGTTCTAATTATTGAAAGTCTGATATGTGTCTATGATTTTGTATTATTTGTATTTTTATTAATAATTTTAATATTACCACTGTGCATGCATCCATGTTAAATTTTTGAATAAATAAAGAACCAAAAAATACTAAAGCATAACAGGTAGCTTGACTATGTGATTATAACAAATTATTGGACAGATTTTTGAAGCATTGCACATTCCTAACCAGTATGAATTAACTTCCTCTCTCCCTGTCATTCCACACAAATATTTAAGGGTTTGAACAGAATTTTTTCAAGTAATATACTATAAATGTTACTACAACATTATGTGTATATCTAAAATTACATTGAAAATAATATACTCTACATTCTAGTGAAATATTAGTCATTTTACTCTAGGAAACTTTTGGAAAAATAGATTGTATATCTTTGAAATGAAAACGGTAAAAAATAGTAGCATAAAAGTTTTATAGGGATGGGCTGGGAAGATGGCTCAGTGGTATAATGCTTGCCTTGCGTGCATGAGGCCCTGGTTTTGATTCCTCAGCACCACATAAGCAAAAAAGAAAAAAGCTGGAAGTGGCACTGTGGCTCAAGTGGTAGATGGCTAGCCTTGAGCTGAAGAGCTGAGGGACAGCGCCCAGGCCCAGAGTTCAGGCCCCACAACTGGACCCAAAGAAAAGTTTTAAAGGGAGTCTGTCTTCAAAAATATGTGTGTGTGTGTGTGTGTGTGTGTGTATAAATGTTATGTGTAGAAAGACATACATTTTTAGAGGGAATTTGTCATCAGCATATATATATATATATATATATATTATATATATAAATTTATGTATAGAATTATGTGCACTATAGTGAAACAAACATCTTAAAACATAATTAAAAAAATTATCAAACTAAGTGCCAGTAACTCACGTCTATAATTCTAGCTAGTCTGGTGGCTGAGATCTAACAATTGTTTTCACATCTACCCCAGACAGAAAAGTACTTGTTAGATCCTTATCTCCAATTAACCACTCAAAAACAGAAATTAGCCCTGTGCTTCAAGTTGCGCAGTACTGGCCTTGAGCACAAAAAGGCTTAGGGACAATGCCCAGGCTTTGAAAACAACAACAACAACAACATGTATCACATTAATTTCACAAACGCATCTTTTAACTGCTGTGAAAAATCTTTTAGAAACATGAATATATGCCCCTGGAAAATGTTAAGTAAAAAAGATAGAATATTTATGTCTATGTTAAAGAAATGACTATTTAGATTGTTTAAGATATTTAGGTAATGATTAGGAATTAAGAATAATGATAGGTAATAATTGGGACTGGTCTTTTATTCTATTTTATGATAGTAATAAAATGATACTTTTAATGATTATATAAAATTACTCTTGTTTGGTATTTGAATTATAATAAGTGATAAACATTTTTAGAAGTTTTATTATTGTGAAAATTCCGTACAGAGGCGTTACAATTACATGGGCAAGGTAAGGAGTATACTTCTTTTCAACCATTGTTGCCTCCTCCTTTGTTTCCCCTACACATCCCTTCCATATCCCCCCACACTGATCCCCACTTCCTCCCTCCCACATCCCCTGGCCAAAGTTGTAAAGTTCGTTTTTCAACATAACAAAAATAACCCCAGCTTTCACTGTATTTGATGCTGGTATAATTTGTGGAGGTGAAGGGAAAAAAACAAATCGTTTAAATAGGAATACAGGTGAAATCATTGCAACAATGAGATGTACCAGTCATTATGTTGAAAAATGAACTTTACAACTTTGGTGGGGGGATGGGGATTGGGTAAGGAGGGGTCTGAGAAGGGGTGGAAAGAAGAAACAAAAGAGGAAGCAACAATGCTTGATAAGAAATGTACTCATTATATTGCTCATGTAATCGTAATCCATCTGTACGGTATTTCCACAATAAAAATAAATACCTCTCAGTCCTATCTCTCAACATTACCGGACTTAACTCACCAATTAAGCGACATAGATTGTCTAGTTGGATTACAAAGCAAGATCCTTCTATCTGCTGCCTTCAGGAACACACCTTGCCCATAAAAACAAACACATTTTCAAAGTGAAAGACTGGAATAAAATCTACCAAGCAAATGACTCCCATAAACAGGCGGGAGTTGCAATCCTAATATCAGATAAAATAGACTTCAAATTAAAATTAGTTAGAAGAGAAAAAGAAGGTTGGTACATACTAATTAAGGGATTGACCTTCAGGAGAATATTACAATTCTAAATATCTATTTGCCAAACAACAGAGCACCCAAATTTCTCCAAGAAACACTACTTTCCCTCAAATCCCACATAGATCCAAAGACATTAACTGTTGGGGACTTTAAAACACAACTATCCCCACTAGATAGATCAACTCGGCAAAAACTCAATAGAGAAATTGCAGATCTAACCAACTGCAAGGATCAACTAGATTTAACAGACATCTACCGAATATTTCACCCAGCAGCATCAGAAGACACGTTTTTCTCAGCAGCACAAAGAACATTTTGCAAAATAGCAACATTTTAGGTCACAAAGCAAACCTCCATTTTCAGAAATATTGAAGTTATACCTTGAATTCTCTCAGACCACAAGGAAATAAAATTAGAATTCAACACCAAAAGCTACCAAAGAAAGTCCTGTAACAATTGGATGCTGAACAACACACTGTTGAATCACCAGTAAGTCACGTAAGAGATTAGAAAGGAAATTCAAATGTTCATGATTTTCAACAAAAACGAACACACAAATTACCAGCTCCCCTGGGACACAGAAAAGGCAGTACTCAGAAGCAAGTTGGAGAGATCTGAAACCAACAATTTAATGAGACATCTGAACCTCCTTGAAAAAGAGCAGCAATATAAACCCCAATCCAGTAGATGGAAAGAAATAATTAAATTTAAATCAGAATTAAATGAATTAGAATCCAAATAAAACATAGAAAGATTCAACAAAACAATGAGTTGGTTCTTTGAAAAAATTAACAAAATTGACAGAGCCTTAGCAAATCTTATCAGAAAAAGATGAGAACACACCCAAATAAATAAACTCAGAGATGAGAATGGAAACCACCAGAGAAACAACCAAGATTCAGAACATTATAAGGGAATACTTCTCAAAACTATGCTAATAAGTTTGAGAACTTGGCAGAAATGGACCTTTTCCTAGCAAATATCAACATGCCAAAACTAAACCAAGATGAGTTAAACCATTTTAACAGGCCCATATCAAGCATTGAGATAGAAACAGCAATAAGAGAAGTCCCATCTAAGAAAAGCCCAAGACCACACAGATTTACAGCAGAATTCTACAAGGCCTTCAAAGCAGAGCTCACACCAATAGCCCTTCAATGAAACTCAAAGAGAAAGTTCACTACCGAACTTATTCTATGAAGACATCATAACCCTCATCCAAAACCAGGCAGGGACTCATCAAAGAAAGAGAACTATAGACCCGTTTCTTTGATGAACATTGATGCAAAACTTCTCAACAAAATTTTGGCCAATTGACTTCAACAATTCATCCAAAAAATCATACACTACAATCAAACAGGATTCATTTCAGGGATGCAAAGCTGGGTCAATATATGCAAATCAATTAATATAATTCATCACATTAACAGGAGCAAGGATAAGAACCACATGGTTATCTCAATAGATGCAGAAAAGGCATTTGACAAGATTCAACACCCATTGATGATGAAGGCTCTGGAAAAATTAGAAATCCAGGGAACATTTCTCAATAAAATAAAGACTGTATATAACAAACTTACAGCCAGCATTATACTTAATGGTGAAAAACTAGTCATTTCCTCTTAAATCAGGAACGAGACAAAGCTGTCCATTCTCACCACTTCTCTTCAATCCAGTATTAGAATGCCTAGCTACAGCAATAAGACAAGATGCAAACATAAAATGGATCTAAATAAGGAAAGATGAAGTAAAACTCTCCCTCTTTGCAGATGATATGATCTTGTATTTAAAGAATCCCACGGACTCCACTCCCAAATTATTCAAGCTTATGCAAAACTTGGGCAAAGTAGCAGGGTATAAATTTAACCTTCAAAGACCAATGGCTTTTCTGTATGTCAACAATGAGAAAAGGGTGGCTGAAATCAGGAAAGCAACTCCATTTGTAATAGCTCCACAAAAAATAAAATACCTAGGAATTAACTTAACCAAAGAAATGAAGGACCTCTATGATGAAAACTTTAAAACCATGAAAAAGGAAATCAAAACAGAACTTAGAAAGTGGCAAAAACTCCCATGCTTCTGGATTGGAAGGAGCAACATCATGAAAATGGCAATACTTCCCAAGGCTATCTACAAATTCAATGCAATACCTATCAATATCCCAAACTCATTCTTCAAGGAATAGAAGAGACAATCCAAAAATTCATATGGAACAATAAAAGACCCTGAATAGCAAAAAAGATCCTTAACAGAAAGAACAGTGCTGGAGGAATATCAATACCAAATTTCAAACTCTACTATAATGCCATAATATTCAAAACAGTACTGGCACAAGAACACACTTCAAGACCAATGGAATAGAATTGAACCTACAGATATATAGCAATCTAATCTTCAATAAGGAAGCTAAAAAATTAGAGTGGAAGAAAGACAGCCTTTTAAGTAAATGGTGCTGGCAAAATTGGTTAATACCTTGTAAAAAACCAAAGCTAGATCCTTATATATCACCCCACACATGAATCAACTCCAAATGGATCAAAGACCTTGGAGTCAAAGCAGACACTCTGTAAACATTACAGGATGCAATAGGAGAAACCCTAGGTATACTTAGAACAGGCTGAAATTTTATTAATAGAGACCCAGAAACATAACAAATCAAAGAAAGGTTGGACAAATGGGATTGCATGAAATTGCAGAGCTTCTGCAAGGCAAAGGACATAGCTAGCAAGATAAATAGGAAGCCCACGGATTGGGAGAAGATCTTCATTAGCCATACAATGGACAAGGGTCTCATATCTAAAATATACCTGGAACTCAAAAAATTAAATCCCCCGACAACAAATCCTCAAAGAAACAACTGCCCAATAAGTAAGTGGGCTAAAGACTTAAAGAGAAACTTCTCTGAAGAGGAAAGAAGGATGGCTGATAGACATATGAAGAAATGCTCAACTTCTCTAGCTATAAAAGAAATGCAAATCAGCACAACATTGAGATACCACCTCAGCCCAGTTAGAATGGCTAGAGTCAAGAACTCTAATAACAACAGATGCTGGAGGAGATGGGGACAGAATGGAACCTTACCGCATTGTTGGTGGTTGTGTAAAGTTGTTCAACCACTTTGGAAAGCAGTATGGAGTTTCCTCAAAAGACTCCACGTAAAGCTCCCCTATGACCCAGCAATCCCATTTTTTGTGCATTTACTCAAATGATCACCAACAAGACCACACTAAAGCTACAAGCACAACTATGTTTATTGCAACATTATTTACCATAGGTAACATATGAAACCAACCCAGATGTCCATTAGATGAATGGATCAAGAAAATGTGGTATATATACACAATGGAATTCTATGCCTCCATCAGAAAGAATGACATTGCCCCATTTGTTAGGAAATGGAAAGACTTGGAAAAAATTAAGTGAAGTAAGCCACGCCCAAAGAAACATAGGTCCCATGGTTTCCCTTATTTGCAATAGCTAGTATATGTCTGAGACAAGCAGAAAAGGTAAGATAAGTTCATGTTAGGTGAAATGAACCACAAGATAAGTATTCAAATGTTTTTTTTTTTCTTGAAATTGTTTCTAACATATTTATAAGATGATTTCTTTGTTGCTTTGTATGTCCCTCCCCCACGGTATAACCCCTGCTTTCATTATATTTGATATTGGTATAATTTGTGGAGGGAAAGGGAAAAAACAAACCTTTAAATAGGGATACATTGGACCCATTGCAACGATGAGCTATACAAGTCATTATGTCGAATAACGAACTTTACAACTTTCGCTGGGGGTAGGGAGTTGGGGGGGGGTAGGGGAGGAGATGGGAAGGGATGGAAAGGGGAAACAATGGAGGAGGCAACAATGCTTGATAAGAAATGTACTCATTACCTTGCCCATGTAATTGTAACCCCTCTGTATGGTATTTTGCCAATAAAAAATTTTAAAAAAATTGTCACAAAACACATTTTTGACAGAATAAACATTAATGTATCACCTAGAATCTGGGTATGGTTAGTAACTCTAGAGGATTTTCTCATACTTTCAGAATTTTCATAAACATATATAATAGAAGTCAAATGAGGTGGTTTATACCTATAATCGTAGCTACTCTGAAAATGGAAATGTCGATAGTTGCAGTTCAAGTTCAAGCTGGAAAACATACAAGAGACCTCCATCTCAATCAACAAAAGCTGGGTGTGCCAATGTATGGCTGTCATCCTACCTATGTAGAACATAAAACTAGGAAGTTCACTATCCAGGTATCCTAGGAATAAACAAATACAAGATTATATCTCAAAAAAAATCAAAGCAGGGGTTAGGAAGGTGGCTCAGTGGTAGAGCACTTGCCTTGCATGCCTGAGGCACTGGGTTCAATTCCTCAGCACTACATAAGCAAAAAGAAAAAAGCCGGAAGTGGCACTGTGTCTCAAGTGGTAGAGCGCTAGCCTTGAGCTGAAGAGCTGAGGAACAGCGCCCAGGCCCAGAGTTCAGGCCCCACAACTGGACCCAAAAAACAAACAAACAAACAAACAATCAAAGCAAAAATTGCTGGATGTGGCATGATTCAAGTGGTCAGGTGCCTGCCGGGCAAATGCAAGGCTCTGAATTTGAATCCAAGTACTTACCTCAAAAAATTAAAAGTAAACAATATGAATTAATTCTCTAAATAACTTCTCAGTGTAATTATCTTATATATTCTCCAAATAATCTTGTAGTGAACACAGAGAATTGATTAAGCCAGATAAATATAATACTCCAGAATCATAGAATGGCTCAGAGGTCAGCTCTGAGATCAATTCAGTGTCTGGATCTTACTGTTCTTAGATCCACAATCTTATGGGAAAAGAAAAAGAATGTATAATTACAATACATTTATTTACAATCTTCATCCAACTTCACATATTGAAATTCTATCTCAAATATAATGTTATAGAAGTTGTCCTTTGTGTGTGTATGTGGATATGTGGATGGTAATTAAGTCGTGGAGGCAAGCCTTCATTAATGGTATTTAAATAAACAAAACCGAATAGATTTCAATCCTGATCTTTAATACAGTGCATCAATCTGAAAAACAAAATTCCTGACTATGCTGGCATTGCAATCTTGGGCCTCCAGGCTCCAGAATGTAGAAATAAATCTGTTGTTTATAACCAATTCAGTGTCTGGTAATTTGTCATCATAGGTCAAAAGGACTAACATTAAGCCATCTGAAAAGAACAGTTGTGGTTTCTTTCTTCTTCTTCTTTTTTGTCGGTCATGGGGCCTAAACTCTGGGCCTGGGAGCTGTCCCTCAGCTCTTCAGCTCAAGGCTAGAGCTCTTCCAATTGAGACTCAGCCCTACGTCTGGCTTTTTCTGCTTTGTGGTGCTGAGGAATCAAACTAAGGGCCTCATGCATGCAAGGCAAGCACTCTACCACTGAGCCACCTTCCCAGCCCTGGTTTCTCTATTTTCTTTTTCCATCTTTCCAGAGGCCCTTTGATATTGAAAAATGCTAAGACTCCACACAGAAAAATTTTAAAACTGCCCTGTTGTTCAACTCTGACTTCACAAATTTTGGAGTGTAAAGAATGACATCAAGTACCTAAGAGACTGAATACAAGACACTTCATTATCTTCTGCTTTGCTCATCAGCACCTGGAGCAAATTTACACTATATAAACAAGTCAACTAACAGTAGTTATGACAAATTTTAAAAATGCATAGCCTGAAAACACTTTATGAACACTCGCACTGTAGTCTCATTGGCTCCCATGTCCAAAATAAGAAACAAAGGCTTAAAGAGAGGTAGGCAATTTACTCCAGGTTGCAAAAACTGGTATATTGGTACATTTAAACTCAGACTACTCTATATCCATACTTAGGCTAACATACCATGGGCATTTATTTTTCTACAGAAATAAAAGTCTCACAGACCTTTTTTCAAGTTCTAGACATATGTTCTACCATGATATCTCTATCCTGGGTGCTTTACTGGTGCCCCCAAGTCATATCAGCTGAAGTTGATACATCTGCACCCACTCAAATAAAAATGGCTGAGACTTGGGCAACTGTACTTTTAAAACCTCCCGTACAGTAAAAATGTGTAATTAACAGTATGAAATCCTGGGCTAGAGAATAAATTTTCTATGATGGTGTTAGGCCCACCTCACAAATCTTTCTTGGTCTCTCTCCTTCCTTCCTTTTTAGTGCTGGGAATTGAACCCAGGACCCTGTGCATATTAAGAAAGTGCCATAACTCCAAGCTATATGACCATTTCAATAGCTCCAATTTCACTCTCCAATTCACTGCTACATTGTTCCTGATACTTTACATTCCCTGAGCATAATATTTGGAGATTATTGAACTTCATAAGCTTTTCATAATTTTACAGAATATTTATTTTCTCTTTCCTATGTATCATGACACTGTGCAAGAAGGATTTGGTTGAACTCTCCAGGCAGAGTTCATAGCTCATCATCAGGTTCTATTTTACATGCATATCATTATATTAATACATTTAGAATAACAACGCACTTAAATAATTGTTTCTCTTCTTCAGACTATTGGTAGACCCATGTTCTATTGTAGCTTTTATATAAACAGGAATAGAATTTTTCTTGTCTTATTTTCCTTTTTTTTGACTTGGTACAAATTTTCCTGATTTTATAGAACTGTTTTGTTCCAAGAATATTTTTTTCAGGACATTTCTGCATATTGTGTATACTACAATTAAGAGATTTCCAGCCAAAGAAAACAACTCAGAATTCTAGAGGTTAATGACTATACTCTGGATTCCTGTGCATTGGCACTGCATTTGGCATCTCAGTGTTACAACAATAGACAATTTATATTGAAAGTTGCTTTCTTTTTGGTTTCCCATTTTGAGCCATATAACTCATTTAAGGTGTACAGCAAGTTAACCATGGGAGGATGAGCTGGTAATCTTTTTTTAAAAAAAATTTATTGTAAAGATACTGTATAGAGGGGTTACAGTTACATGAGTAAGGTAATGAGTACATTTCCTCTTAAGCATTTTACCCCCTTCTTTGTTTTCCCCCTACATTCCCTTCCCTCCTTACTTCCCCAACTCCTCCTTCCCCCTATCTTGAAATTGTGAAGTTCGTTTTCAACATAGTGTATTGTACATCTCATCGTTACAATTGGTCAACCTGTATCCTTGCTTCAGCATTTTGTTATTTCTCTTCCCCTCCCCAAATTAGAAAAAATATATATATACAAGATGCAGGGAACCGGAATGAAATACAGTGACAACAGAGGATATATGAGCTGGCCATCTTTAGCCTTCAAATTCCAAAACAAAAGCAAGCAATGAATGATAAAAATTGTTCATAAGGGTACTCTCAGCCTTCCAATTGGTGTTCTGATTCTTCCATTAAAATAAAATCTTGTTAGAATCAAATTCTGATCCAGGCTAAAATGCAATACCCATGAAAATGAAGACATTAAGTTGGTATTAGTTAAATATGCCTTCCTATTAATGGAATGCCACAGAAAAGGGTTTCACAAAAATGATGATAGCAAGAGGGATTTTGGACAAAGGCATTATAGTGGGTAAGGCGTGTAAAAGTTACAAAACTGGAACTTCATGCTGGGAAAAAGATTAACTTCACAGGGAGGAATAACTTACTATTTTAGATGAGCCAACTTAAGATGGATCATTTGATGATGCATTTAATATTATGGAGACAACAACGAGTTTCAGTGATTGAGACAGTTCAATTAATTATGGAATTTATAAGCACTGGACTCCCATGTAATCATTATAAGTGATGTTCTTAGAACATTATGCAATTTCTAAGGATGTTATTGGATAGGAAATATATGCATGATATAATGAGATGAAAAGTCAAATTATAAAGTAGGCTCACACCTGTAATCCTACCTACTCACAAGGGTGAGATTTGAAGATCATGGTTCAAAGTCAGCCCCTGGAGGAAAATCTATTTAACCACCGAAATGCCAGAAATGGAGATGTGGCTAGCGTTGAGGAAAAAGAAAAGGAGAGAGCAATGTGTAGGCCCCGAATTCAAGCTCCAGTTTTAGCAATAAACAAATGAATAATTAAACAAACGTATGACCCCAAAGTGAAGGAAAATATGTATATGCATATATGCGTGGCAGAAGGGTCTAACTGTGGTGTTCCAGTGTTCACCTTGTGGAGCTCCAGAATGGGGACAGCACAAACATTTACTTAAAGGAAATCAAAAGTGACAATATATTGGAAATGATCTGTACACTGGGGGGGGGGGGTGATTGAGAGAGCCAGGGAAAGAGGAAGAAAAATGAGGGAGGGGAAACAAGTTAGGAAATGTTATCACTACCTTAGTTATGTAACTGTAACCCCTGTGTACATCACCTTGACAATAATATTAAAATAAAAAAATAAAAAACAAAACAAAAGCTTTTATTTATGTTATATTTAAAAGTATATTTTAAAAAGAATTATAGGCATTATTTAAATTTCTAATGCATGGCCACACTCTACTGGAGTGTACTGGAATTTGGAGAGAATTACACGAGTCCATGAGTAAGGACCACAATAAGAATTCCACAAAGGAATGTCAACATGGACCAAAGGGTCCTACCCATAGTACCTTGCTTCTACAGCAAATCACACAATCTCCCAAATCCACATAATTTAATCATTTAAAGGCAAATGATGAACCAACATCTCCATTTGTAGAAATACATACTTGCGACAAGGATAGAAAAGGCACCGAGAGCCAAAGTAAATGTGATGCAATTTTAAGGAAGATTCCATAGATGAAGGAATGTGTCCCACACATTTCCAACTCTAAATCTGGGAAAGTTAGTCATCTTTGTCATACTAATAAAAACCACAAAAATGCTAACTGTAGGATGCAAAAAGATTGCATGAGAACAGGTGTTCATTGTGACAGCACAGCAACTTCAGTGCAAATTACTATGTCTCTTTCCTTGTTTTCTTCCCACCTCATTCTTGAATTCTGAAGGTGAGATTCTGAGGAGCCAGTTTTCTTTGCTCCAGTAATTAATGAAAGGGAACAGGTGATTGGAGATACAATTTCTTCACATAGTTCTTGGATTCTCATTCTTTATTAAGCTTACTGAGTACTAATGGGATTATAAAACACAAGAAAGTCCTAAGTTTTCCACTAATTTTTTAAATGCCTGCTGTAAGAACAATCAAAATTAACAAAAGAAACAACTCAGAAAGATATTTGTGGTGTATTGATACCAGGAGAATTTGAAATGTCACATGTAAATTCCAAATGACATTTACAAAGCACAAACCCTAATTCTTCTGTGAGCTAATGTGATAATTACACATTTATATTTTCCAACAAAATCACCATTGAGAACAGCACAGCCAATTTCAATCACAGAAGCAAAGCTGCAAAGAATTGCTAAAATTTTCACATATTCATTCCTAGAGTTGAGAGGGTTGGTTCTGCTGACGTTGACTGTTTGATCCTTTTCTTCCTCACAAATAAATGTGCCTATGTAGAACAATTTATATCTATATCTTAACTTCATGGGTGTCTAGCCTTTCTGGTCTGATCTTCAGTCTGAGTACCAACTATGTTTATGAACATGGACCATCCCTTAAGCAGAAACACACTCTAAAACAGTTCTAACAGAAATATCTGTGATAATGGATATATTCTATATATGCATTGTCTAATAGACTAGCCACTGGCTATATGTGGCTACTGAACCTCAAATGTGAATTAATTCTTCCAATTTCAGTTAAATGAAATTTTAAATAATGAGATGCATCTATTCACTGTTAACTGGACAGCTCAGTTACCAAATAAGGAAACTGAAGTTCTCACAACGATGTGATAAAATATAATCCAAATGAAGAAGGTTCCATGCCTGCATGCCTGTGAATTATCTGAGCTTTTCTGTCTTATAGAATTCAGTCATCACTCACCTAGATTGACAGCTTGGAGGAAAGGAGTGGGAGATAAACACAAGCTACTTGGGATACTGAGAATTGCTCCTTGAAGATGAGGGTTGTGCATGAATCTTTTCTGTGTTTAGTAGACAGCAAAGTGTGTAGAATCCTGTAGGTAGAAAAATAATGTTTGTATTTCAATATGTCAAACAGGTGCTCTGTTTATCAAAATGGGGGAGAAGTCAGACAGGTGAATTCTTTAAATATACAAACAATATATAGAAAATTTGCTACATTCTATTCCATGATAGGCCCTGGAATAAACTTTGGTTCTTTGTACCATACTCTGTAAATATTCACACACTAAAAAACAGAAATATAATCCTTTATTACTGTTAAAATACATAGGCTATCTTCATAAAAATATTTGTGGACCTATTTTTCCTTAATTTCTTCCACACTTGCATTAAGAAATGGCTCTAAGAGATAAGCTTCTTGATGTGTAAAATTTGAACTCCATCTATGTCATTTGTTGAATTGTACTCTAGATAGGATTGAAGTCTCTATTTCATCTTAAGGCTTAGGGCTGGAAAAAGAATAAGTATTCTCAACAAAGTGTCATGCCCCACTTTTAAGGAGAGCTATGTATTTATTAGGAGAAATATGTATTGGTCTTGGAAGCTAGGACCCTTCAAGAAACAAAAGAAAAAGAACAATTCTTCGGCAGTCTCAAGTATTTGCCTATCTTCAAGTGAACATTAGCTGCTCTATATTCTATAGTATATTTGCAAGAATATTTTTGCAAGCTATTTCTAAGCTATTGTCATCCTCCAGAGTAAAGTTCAAGCATGCCTATTTCTCATTATATAGATCGCAGTTGCTCAAAGTCAGAACCCATTGTTTGTATAGGTTTCACATGTCTATCACTACTTCACTCAGTGGCACTGAGGTCTGAGAGATTCACTTCAAATATACAAATACACACATACATACACACACATATCTCACTGGCTTTCACTATTGCTATAAAAATTAAGTCCTTTTTGTCTCTGACCGGAGAGCATTATAAATCACCTAGCATCCATGAAAATGTGACAAATTCATTATTAACTTGCAAGTAGGTTAAATCTCAAGCTTCACACATTTCTAAATACTCATATGAAGAAAAATGTATTCCTAGAGTTTTAGTGTGCTTCTATATTACAAAGCTCTTAATTTTCATCTAATTTACCCAGAGGAGGCAACAATGCTCGATACCAAATGTACTCATTTCCTTGCTCATGTAACTGTAAGCCTTCTGTAAAGTATTCTTACAATCAAAAACGTACAAAAAGGGGAAAAAAGAAATTGGAAATCATGTACTTCCACTAGAACTAACTAAATTTAAGGGTTGTAACTTTCTATAGGTTTTTAAGGACCTAAGAAGTTGTGAATATGACCCAAGACCTTAACTAAAAGTTGAGGGAGAGAGATCCAAAAGTGGAAGTAGATAGGCTACCAGAGCATAATTATGTAGCTTTAGTTCACTGTTACCATAACAGGAGTGCAAATCAATATGATGGTTCATAGTTACAGGACCAGTAGACATACTGAAAACTGACATCAGAGAATGGTCATTCATTGTGGGAAAACACAAATCAGGATGCACCAAAGGATGCAATCAACAGTGTCCAAAAAAGCAGCACAGAATGGGATAAAGTCATTGCAAGCATATATTTGATAAGTGGTTCACATCAAGAATATATACAGAACATCATCCCAACAACAATACATAAACCAATTTTACAATGTGCAAAGAACTGAGATGTTTCTCCAGAGAAGACAAACTGTTAACAAGCCCACAAAAAAGGTGTTTAATATCACTAATCCCCAGAAAGTGTAAGTCAAAATAATGAAGGAAATTACCACTTCATATGTATTAGGTGGGATAACTACTAAAAATAAAGTAACAATATTGACAAAAGTGTGGTGAAATTGGAACCTTTCTATGGGAAACAGTATGGCATCTTTTCAAACAATTAAAAACAGGAATATTCATACTTGTAATGCTAACCACTCAGGACAGGAGGCTGAAATGCAAGCGTTGAGGTTCAAAGCCAGCCCGGGCAGAAAACTGCAAGTGGACCTGTGGTTTAAATCAATAGAACACTAGCCTTGAGGAAAAGTTCAGGGACTGTAACCTGTCCCCAGGTTCAAGCCCCATGACAAAAAATAAGGAAAAGAGAATTATCATATGATCCAATGACTACATTTCTGGGCATATACTCTAAGATCTAAAAGCAAGGTCTGGAAGGGATCTTTGTACATTCATATTCATTTTGTACAATACTCAAAACATGGAGGCAATCCAAGTGGCCATCAACAAATGAATAAGCTAAAGCAAATGTGGTTTTTACATATAGTTGTATATTATTTCAACTTTAAAAAGAATTATGTTGTGACAGATGCTATATTATGGATGAATCTTTGGGACACTTTGCTAAGTGAAATAATCCAGTCACAAAAGATCAAATATTACATGATTCTACTTATGTCAGTTACATAGAACAGTCAAATTGATAGAGATAGGAAGCAAAATTGTACTTGATGCATATCTTGAAGCAGAGGAGAGTGGAAAATTGTTTTAATGAATATAGAATTTGAATCTTGGAAGACGAAACGAGTGTGGACATTGAGCTTGTAGAATATTGTAAATGTACATACTACTACTATGCTCTATTCTTAAAATGATTCAGATAATAAAACCTGGGAGAGGAAAAGGAGAATGATGAAGGGGTAAGTATAATCAAGGTACATTGTATGCCTATGTGGATATATCAAAATAAAATCCACTTATTTAACTAGGTAATGCTAATACAGAATTTAAAAAGAGAACAAATTTTAAGTTGTATGCATTTGACTGCAATTATTGAAAAAAAGAAAAAAACAACCATCACAGGCTGGGAAAACAACTTAAATTGCCAGTGTGCAATAAACCTGGGTTCAAAACTATATCTCACTTAAGTGTGTGAGGCTGCTTTTTAAACATGCTTTTATATTATTATCTTTAAGTAGTTGTACAAACAAGTTCCCATTCTACAAAACAATATATTAATACAAGGTGTCTGACAACATTATCACCCATCCCTCCTAACCCAACCCTTCTCTCACTTTGTTAAAAAATTGAGAGACGTGATTACATAATTTTCACATATTTCACAGTATTGTGGAATCCTGATACTTAAAGTCACAAACACATTTGAACCTTCCCAAGAAAAATTATCATTATCATGGTGTATAAAGTTTGTGAATTCTGTGAGCTTTGACAACACAAATTATTTCTTCCATATCAGGTGATGTTTACATTTCTTGCTTTTTGCTATTCCCTCTTTCCCTCTTATTCCTCCTTTCCTATCACTGTCTTTGGGTTGCTTAGTTCTTTTCCTTTTACGACCAGTGCAGCTGATGGGCCCCTTTGTTGTATGTTGTTCCATTTCCCACTCATTATGTTCCTCCTTCTGGCTTCCCTCCGTTGAGTGCACTGAGACTGTTTTTAATGTAATGATAGTACGCTCAGGGAAATCATCCCTTTTGTACAAAATACATTGTCAGTTTGCTGTAATTTGGATGTTATCATACACATAATAGCATATGTAGCATATGAGATATGTTTCCTCTTTTTCTTATGCTTCAAAGTAGTTTCTAGTTGAACATAAAATGCATCATCTGTTCCCCATAAAAAAATAGTAAAACATTATACATGAGGTACATGATATACATAGCAAAATATCTCAAGTGCCTACCATAATATCCACCCTTCCTTTCTGAATCAATAGAGACACCTTTCGATTTAACTGAAGTCCAAGTTAAGTAAAATAATAACATTTCTCAATAATACAGATAAAAATGTTACCTGATAGCATCTAGGATATTGTCTTAAAGGACAGTACACACATGTTCTGTATTTCTTTATTTCCTTCTTTTTGTTCTTTCACCTCACTTCCTGGATCTTGGAAGTGATTACTGGCATTTTAGGAGTCACCTTGGGCCAAGACAGTGAGGGCTAAATCCTAATGCTGGGGTATGCCTCCATCTTCTTGGAATCTTCATGCCTGTACTGTCTTCCTCTGGGCTTTCAACAGATAAGAGACTAAACCATTACTATTTACATTGTTATGATCATTTGAGTTCTCCTGTCCTTAAGATACTTACACTGTGGATTGATATGCACTCACAGAAAATACATAGTATTGCTTTTTAATATATACATATATTATCCTTTAAGTAGTTTTACAAAGGGTCATCATTCAACAAGTCAGTTAATAAATACAATGCAGCTTGATCGATATCACTGTTTCTATCAATTTTCTTTCATTTGCTCATCAAAACGTCATTACCAGTTATATATTGAACATATAGTTCTGCTACTAAGAACTTGCTTCATCTGCAGTTAGATTCCTAAGTATACTTTCGGAATCACAAATATGATCTTCAGGCTAAATGCAGCTCAGAATGTACCTTCAGGAGAAATTACTTCCCACAACAAAATACAGGACTATGAAGATAACACAAGCACCCGGGGAATGGTGCTTTAGAAATACAGTCCAGTTATTTCTCTGCCCTAGATTTGCTAAAGGTATCTTGGCTCAAAGCAGAACTGTTGGCTCAAAGCAGAACTGAATTTGCCTCTATAAGTAGAAATCAATTTGCATTCAAGGTAAGTGTGCAAGTTTAAGTCAGAGGGCTTTGCTGCTTTAAAACAGCAATTTAGATATCCAATCTCTCTGTCAACATAGTGTTTCATGGGACACCACAATGTACAGTGTCCTGTGAGTAACAAGTGGAGATGTGCCATGCAGAGGGAGTTAAACCACTTCAGCTGGGTAGTTATGGATAAAAGGTGATGGTTGGAACTGGTTGGAACTGGTTCCAACATGGGGATGAATGATGCAGAAAAAAATACACACCTTGTTCCCATCAAGCTTTAGGTGCTAACACATGTGCTTTTTCTGACTATTGTCTGGGAAGTGTCCCTCTACCCTCCATCCAAGCAAAAGTATTTTCCATGCTTGTGCTCTGAGATGGAGTATCCAGTAAGGAAAATTCCATCTCAAACTCTGAGATTGGGAAACCAATTACGAGACGCCATGTAGCACAAGCCCACCCACTGACCAATCAATCCAGGAACATTCCCTAAGGGGCAGAGACAAAGGGCTCTACATATACCTGAGGGATGTGGGCCCCTTCTGACCAGCTCTTGGTTTCTCTTTTCGC
>NW_024871866.1:0-45676 GCF_019054845.1 Dipodomys spectabilis
AACATGGTCCTCACATGTGAGGGCAGAATACCTTCTTGTCCTTGTGGGACTCTTGGATTTCAGGGAAGCAGGAGGCTGAGACTGAGCCCAAACCTTACACTTCTCAGTTTGCTGGCCAAGTTTCAGAAAAACTTAATAATCTGCCCAAGGAAGGTATGTCAGGTTACAAGTGAAGAAAAGACAGGAGCCTAAAACTTGGCATGGAATTTCTGAGAAGACACCTTTATACTAAGAATTATAGCTTTTAGAAATGGCTCAGGATTGGTTGTGTTCAGAGAGTGTGGGCATGCAGGCCAATGAGGGGACTGGTAACTTTTTACACTATCATCCTATAGTGACAAAAAGGAAAATAACCCCAAATGGGGCTGCACTGGACATTTAATTGATGTCAAAGTATTGGGTCTGAACAGTACTGGTTGTGAACCTGGACTGCTAGGCGTAGGGTGTAGGATGTAAATTGAGTTATAAATGGAGGGATGAGTTGATGGAAAGAGTTGTCAATTGCAACAGTACATTCACATCTACCAGGGATCTCTCATAAAGGGACAGTACATTCAACTTTATGAACCCATTGACACTGGTCATTCTTGGTTGCTGGCCAATCACTTCCTGGCTTATCAGACAATACACCAAGTGGCCATGGTTTGGTGGGCACAGAGGGCTAGCATATAAAGGTCAGTGAATGCCTGGCATGTTAGCAGGGAGTACCAAGGTTTAGCCACCCTGTACTGCTCATTCCCAAGGTTCTCAGCCTGTTAGCTCCTTGTGGAAAACTCACTGCTCAATGGGAACAGGTGCTGCATTCCAGGCCTCTCCCTCCAGGTCTCAGAAGTCCTCAAAAGGCTGTTCTGAAGTTGTCGGGGCCTAATGCAGGCAAAGCTCAAGTGTTGTAAGCTCCAATTCATAGCAATGATAGGGTGCTGCAGAGCTCTGTAATGTGTTATGCCTCCAAGGGAAGGAGGCCCTGTTGGTACATGGTGCAACAGGGCTTCCTGATCCTCCCTGCCCAACAGCAGCTATTCTGGCTTGAGCAGCACAAAGGGATGGGGCATGAGGCACCCTGGGGACAAGCATCCACCAGTAGAAGGGTGGATAGGGCAGGTACATCTACAGAGAACAGTGCCAGTACTGGGGGGCTCTGTGCTTTTTTCAACTTCTCCACATTTCAGTTTTCAAAAACAACTTAGACTTTAGAATAAGTTTCAACCTATGGAAAATTTACACAAGTGTTTCCCTGGACTACCCCAGCTCTCCCTAGATGCACATGTCATAATCAAAGCCAGAACATTTCCATTGAAGTCATATTAGTCACTAAACACAAACCCCATGCTAACCTCAACATTGCCTCCCTCTGCCTTTCTCTCACTCAGGAGTCTGTCTGGTCCTGCAGATCCCTGCTCTCTTTCCCTTTGAGGAACAAAAGTGCCCACCAAACTTCCATGCTTAGACATCGTGAGGGGTTCCACTCAGCATTTGCTGTCTTGGTAGGCATAGATTGAGGGATGTGGAAGGACTCTTCCTCCTTGCCAGGAGTCCACAGAGCAACAGATGCTACATCCATCTCTGTGAATAACACTGAGACATCGAGGTCCCCAACCTTATACTTGTTCATGGTACACCTGTTAGAAGTCAGTGTCTTGGACTTGGTAGGTAGGTGAGCTACACTACTATTTTGTGCTGGTCATTTTTCAGTTGTGGTCTTGCTTCCTATCCAGGTACATTATAGGGCCTGGACTCACCTATTTTAGGCTTCCTATTGTAGTGAAGTTGATATGCATCCCTAGCTTAAGAGGAGATGTCACCCACCTTTTGGCCTGGACTGGTCCTGAATAATGATAGTCCACATCTCAGCATCCTAAATAGTTAGGATTGCACAGGCCACTCCCAGCTCCAATGTTCTTTCCTTCTCAACCCTACCCACTCAGGAGTGACTGACAGCTCTCTCTCCTCAGTTACTCTTACCCTATGAAATTTCAGAGAGGAGACACACATTTTCTTCTTCATTGTACTCTCATTGCTCCCAAGACTGCCTGAAATTGTACTGTCTATCTCCTCTCATTGTAGGCTCCCTAAGGAAGTGATACCCCCAGGTCCTGGATGTTTCTGCATGAGGAGGTAGGTCCCAGTGACACAGAGGTAAACGTAGTTATGAACCCCAAAGGGAGGTACTGCTACTCCAGCTGTGGGCTCTCAGTTCCTTCTGCAACTCCCTCAGCTACAGTCATTCTCCATGATATAGTGGTCTTGCAGCACTCCCCACATTGATGGGTATGAAGACAGCATCATGATAATTGGCCAGGTCAAACTATGGGCACTCAGTGATGGAGCTAAAGGAGTTTCACTTGTTCCCCTATCCAATCTGACATCCAGTCCCTCACTTCAACAGAGTGCAATCTCTGTGGATGCCCTTCTCTACCAATTCTCTCAGTCTCTCTCTAGAACTAAGGAACAGGTGTATATAATTGAGAAAATGCAAATACAATCTCTTCATCATGATTGGGCTAATTTCAATAGGGAAAAAATGAACCACAAATTTATACTGAACCCATCTCCTCACTTCTTTTATTTATGCAAGTTTGATCCCTAATTGTTTTTGTGTGTTTGTTGGCGGAGGTGTATTGGTACAGTTGCAGGGGGTGGCGTTGTGAATACTAGGACTTGAACTCAGGTCCCTTGGCTGTTAACCTGGATTATTTGTTCAAGGCTGGCACTCTTACCATTCCAGTCACTGGTCCACTTGTGGCTTTTTCCATTCTAACTAAAATAAGAATCTCTTGGTTTTCTCTGCCTACACTGGCTTCAAACTGCATTTCTGGTATCAGCCTCCCAAAAGGCTAGAATTACAGGTGTGTGTGAGCAACTGGTGCATGGCCTCCCACTGCCACTTTAAAAGGGCAGCTTTTAGCTTGTGAAGTTAGAGAACAATTCTTGATTGAAAACTGGATATCAGTGTGATTTATGCAGATCTGGAGGCTCCTCATGGGAGGAATGGCCTTCCCCTGGGAAGGATCACAGCAGTACATCAACCAAGTACATTGATGAAATGTTCCCAAAGAACACACCGGATACTCTGAGTAGAACAACATCCAAACCATAGGTCCTTAAGACATTGTCTAAAATAATTTTTCAACGAAGGTACTCACAGACACGCCTCCCATAATCTTGGGAAAAATAACATTACAGCAGCCATCTGGATCCTGTCCGGGGGTATAGGGTGATTGGAACCAAGCCTTTTCAATAGCCCAAACCACATCACAAAGAGGCAATATGGATGCTCCTACTCCAATGGCTGGGCCCTTTACTGCTACAATATTAGGCTTCTTAAACTGAATTAAAGTATTCACCAAGTTTCTAAAGTTAAAAAAGTAAATGGGGAACAAGTAAAAACATTGCATGTGTGAGCAGATGACAAAAATCTATTCTAGATTGCAAGTTGCCAAACAGAAAATTTGCAAATCATAAAAACTAAGATTTTTTAAAAAGCCTCCTCCAAGAAAATGTAGTCTGTCGATCTACTTGCTGCAGGTTTCAAAGGCTTACCTACAGCCTGGATATCATGCAAGGGTGACTGCTGCCACCGGTTGTAGGTGACATAGCCAGAACTGCTTTGGTATTTACAGTGCCTCTAGGACAGTCTGATCATTATATGTAGCATTTCCAACTTTCTCTCTTTGAAGACCCAAGCATCATAGTGACTTGAGGGATTTCTTGTGTCCAAGAAAGGGAAAATTTAGAGTGAACTTAGCACCAAGATTGTCTGGTACTGACTGAACGGTTATTGACTAACGGATAAAACCTGCCCCTACTAGGAGACTTTACACATTGAATCTGGAAACAACAGGTATTTTCTAAGGTCTTATAAACTGGACTAAATTAACTTAGGGATATGGAGCCAGACTAATTTAAGACATGAGGTTGGAAAGAAAGATCAGCAAGCATCCCGATGCCGGTATCCCATTATGTGCTGGTGGATGCTACTGCCACAGGAGATTGGAGAGCAAAGCAGCCATGGGGGGAGGTGGTCTAAACAGGGGACAAAAACTTGCCATAAGGCGCAGCCAATGCTTTGCTGGACTTTATTTTTACAGGCTTTGTAGTTCCAGGGAGGTTGATGCTATACTATATAGGGAATAAGCTTCTTCCTCAGCCTCCTCCCATAAAGCTGATTCTGTTTACAAAGGTGGTTTCTTGTTCTGATTTCACGCAGTAGGCCAAAGCATAAATTTATTCCTACCTACATACAAAGTTATTCTTTTTATGTAGTTTGAGTCTGACCACTGAAGAACAACTACAACTTTTCATACACAGAGTTCTAAGCCAGGGCTTGACTGACAACAGTCATTGAGACACTTCCTACTAGTTCTCCGTCCTCTGAATACTATCAAGATGGAATATAGTGCTGCCTCTCCCCTTACCCCCCAACCCCCTACAAGTCCTGAGGGTTGAACTCAGGGTTTTCTGTTTAGTTGACTGGCACTTGGCTATTTGAATCACACTTTCAGTCCTGTTTGTACTAATCACTTGGAGGCTCAATTTTAACAGACTTTTCTAATTGAGCTGGTCAAGATTGTATGGATGGATTTCCGACTTTTGAGTAGCTAGGATTACAGATGTAAGACATCTGCCTCCTGCTAGATTATATTGTAATGAGGGAGGTTGGGAGGTTTGTACATAACACAAGAGAACAGGGCTTGCAGATGCAGATTCCAGCAACTGGTGTGAGGTGTAGTCCATTAGGTGAGGCTGACCTCATCGCAGCCTTGTCATTTGCCCCCAAGGTTAGTAATGTTTTTGTGTTATGCGAGAATTGATTCCTTTAAATGAGCAAGCTACACTAATTTCTCATGATTCTAAATGAGATATCCCAAGGCATTGTTAGAAAGCTCACACTGGGGTTTAATGATAAAACTGTTGTACATAAACACATAAGAATCAAAAACTGTCCACTATTCCATGCTTATCCCATGATATATTTGTACCAATATAAAAAAAAATTCTGGTCTCAAAAATCTATGAAGAAAATCAATACCAGGTTTCAATGGGATTGATATAATGTTTTACAGCTGCAATTTATATTTTGCCTGGATTAATAATAATGCCAAATGAAATTATGTCTGTGTCTCAGAGATCCATGCTAAATTCACCAGCACCCCTGCTCAGAGGAACGGTGCCATGATGGTGTGTGAATTCATTTGTAAACATGAGTTGAACAGGAACTCAGTTTGTTAAAACACAGCCACCCATCAAAGCTTTGTAGAAATGACCTGTCAGGAGAGACCTCCCCAGGCCACAAAGCTGGAGAAACATGAACTACAAAATTCCAGCTGCAGTGTGTCTTGTGGTAGGAGATTATGATGGACCTAAAGAGGAAAATGTGTACAACTTTGTTAAGTATATATAGGATTTTGTTTGCTATTCATGGTTCTTGAACATAGGGCCTGGGCACTGTCTCTGAGCCTCTTTGTGCTCAAGGCTAGTGTTCTACCAATTGAGTTCCAACAATACTTCCAGCTTTTTCTGAGTAGTTTATTGGAGATAAGAGTCTCATGAACTTTTTTGTCTGGGCTGTCTTCAAACTGCAGTCCTCAGATTTCAGACCCCTGAGTAGCTAGGATTACAGGCATGCACTAGCTGGCTCCTGGTTTTTATATATAACTTTTAAAACTTACAATTAAAGCCCATAATCATTAAAAGATGTAGAATGCAGCATACTCAATTATTATTTGTTCCCACTGGATTATCTGTGAACTGAGTTAAAGATTTGCCACAAAGTTAGTTTTTGAAGACAGAATTCCTTCTGAGAAGACACTTGAAAAGGTCAGATATTATGTCAGACCATCACAGAAGGGAGTAGGAATTGTCTAGGAAATCCAGGCAACAAGATCTGAATTAGGTAGTAGTGTGCTGCCTTCCTCAGCATACTCAGCTTTATTATCTGAAAGAGGAAGGATTGAGTGGGAAGAGGTCAAGTTCTAGGGGCAGTTTATGGGTTTGTTTTGCTCTCTCTCCAAATTCTCTAATATAGGAATGCTGAGTAATAGCCTCTTCCTTTGAAAACTTCCCACACTATCTCACTGTATCAGGAGAGGATACCTCACTTCTGTGCAGAGGAGCTTGCTTTTGGGTCCTTCAGAATCATGCAGACACCAAAAGCCCAATGCTATAATTGGAACCCAAGCTACTCAGTTTTATCAATGATGTAAGGGCTGTTTCATGACAATGAATCTGCAAATTGGCCATCATCAATTCCAATAGTGGAAATAGCAGCCCCAGACAGTGGACAATGTAAGATATTAGTTGATCTCCATTCTCACTTCCCTTCCATTCTGGATATTTGCAACAATGAGCATCTTAGTGTCAAAAAGTTTAAGGAATTTGAAACATGACACCACAGAAAGAAGCAAAAAAAATATACATAGAAAGATGGTTTTGTGTAATGTCCCTCCTAGGCATATAAGTTAATTTAAATAAACTGAGTAAGAAAGAAAAAGGTTTTAAGTGAAACTGCTTTAAATAATTATTTTTTCTGATTCTCCCATATTCCATTAAGAAAAATTCTCATGACAAAAATAGATTCACTCAAAGCAGCAGCAATGCAGGTTTTGCAGAAGCACAATGTTTTTGTTTCCTATAATATCAGCTGAGCCTTCTGTGGGAGCCAGGAGAAGAACATGGCAGTGGGAGGCTAGTAGAAGAAGTAGGAGTGAGGATCTGATGAAAACATGCATCTAAAATCACCTAAAAGTGCAAGAGATGCGGTTTCTGCTTAAATGTGTGTATCTATCTTTTCTCTTTTTCTAATCCCAGTACTACAAAACTTCAGCCTCTCTCAAGGTCAGAGACTGGACAGTGGAGGAGGGAACAGGCTGGAGAATAGCAGGATTGGTGAGAGAAGCTCCAAGATGCACAGGAGAGGACACAGGTGGTCTCACAGAAAATGTACAAAGTCACCAGAGAAGACAATGGTGTGTGCGTGTGTGTGTGTGTGTGTGTGCGCGCGAGTGAGTGCGTGTAAAAAGTGAGGCTTAAAATCATGCAACATATCCTGAATTATGGTTCAACAATGAGCAGTGTCCACACATTTATATGAGGTTCTGATTGTCTAGAGCAGAATTATGTCCACTGATTAAGGCTTATAATTTCAGGTCAAGTAAGAAGGCACTGCCTTCTAGTACTATACCACAAAACTCCAATTAGAGAACCCAGAATAACAATGGGATTACAACATTTCAAACCAAATACTTGTGGCTAGGTCGTTCATGCCTGCAATCCCAGCTCTGAGGGAGGTGTATGTGAGGGAAGAGCAATGCCCAAAAATTACTTAAAATACTTAAAGCAAGAAAGGGGCTGGAGGTGTGGTAGAGTGCATGCCTAGTATGTATGAGGCTTTGAGTTCAATCAAACCATAAACTACCAAAAAAACCCCAACAAATGTAAGATGGGCTCATTAGCTGGATTCAGATACCTATGCAAAGAAGCCAAAAATATATGGCTTCTTTCTTCTGTATAGGAAATATTTAGAGTGGGGCTGGGAAGGTGGCTCATTGGTAGAGCGCTTGCCTTGCATGCATGAGGCCCTGGGTTTGATTCCTCAGCATCACATAAGCAAAAAGAAAAAAGCCGGAAGGGGCGCTGTGGCTCAAGCGGTAGAGTGTTAGCTTTGAGCAGAAGAGCTGAGGGACAGTACCCAGGCCCAGAGTTCAGGCCCCACAACCGGACCCTGACCCAAAAAGAAATAGTTAGAATTCGGTGAAGATATGAGAAGTGTACAACACAAGTACCATGCAGCTGTACATTATATATATATAGCACTCTTAATCAACATGCCTGAGCACTTGCTGTGTTTCACTTAGCCTTAAAATCAGTTATTGGCCTCTGATAAGCAGTCTTTTAAGTCAGACTCATAGAAAGAGCAGATGACTTAATTGAGTAACTGAGTTAAATGACAGGCATCTGGAAACAACCTGCTCAAGCTGTGCACAAAGGAAAAGAACCAACACTAGAACTTAAAATTTGTTCATGCCCAGTCCAAGTTGAGATGTATGCAATTGTGGAGCTTTCCTGGCCATTGCAAGCTGCCTTTTCAGATACTAGTCAATGTGCATGAATAGAAAGCCTCCTTACTGTGTGCTCTGCCACAACAATAAGACCATCAGTGTTGTAGGATGACAGGGAAACTCCTCACAGGACAGAACATGGCCACTGTTATCTTGCACAAATAAGAAACCTGTCAAGCTGGGCACCAATGGCCCCTGACTGTCAACCTAGCTACTCAGGAGGCAGAGATCTGAGTATGGCAGTTAAAAACCAGCCTGGACAGGAAAGCCCTTGAGATAATTATCTCCAATAAACCACCAGGAAACTGATAGTGGCACTATGGCTCAAGTGATAGAGAGCTGGCCTTGAGCTGAAGAGCTGAGAGATAGTTCCTA
The DNA here is from genome assembly GCF_019054845.1 of Dipodomys spectabilis. Taxonomy (NCBI): domain Eukaryota; kingdom Metazoa; phylum Chordata; class Mammalia; order Rodentia; family Heteromyidae; genus Dipodomys; species Dipodomys spectabilis. The sequence goes on from NW_024871866.1 coordinate 8,433, forward strand.
GGCCTAGAGTTCAAGACCCATGGCGAGAAAAAGAACAAAAAAAGAAAGAAAGAAAGGAAGGAACAAAGAGATAAAGAAAGAAAGAGAAAGAGACAGAGAGGGAGAGAGAAAGAAACAAAGAAAGAAAAGAAACAAAAAACAGAGAAAGAACGAGAAAATTGAAAAACAGAAAGAAACCTGTCAAGATGAGAGCTATGGCAAAGTTCCAGCCTCTGCAGATGAAGACATCCTGACCTGGGAGATGGCCCAACGACAGAGGAACTGTTACTTTCTCCTAGTAAGAACCAAAGCTCCCACTGGGCACATACAACTAGCATGGAGCCAATGCCCATCACATGTGTACTGCCCCATGTCAGTGTGGCCACAGTGATTAGCAGCCAAGCTGCCAAGTCCCCTCCACTTCCCACCTCCTGGGCACATTGTGGGCCAGCTCAGAAGGAGGTTTCAGAAGAACATATAGAGCCACGCAGCAAAGCAGTGGTGCAGAAGCACAAAGCACATGTCTCTCACCTCTGAGTTTACAGAGTTATTCTCAGATGATTTTGTGGATAACAAGATGTGAGTGAAGCTGTCTTGCTTCCTGAAAATATCTCTGTATTCATAGGCACTCTTTGTCTGCCTCACACTGAAAGGCAACCACTTGTCCAAAGGCTGGTCTCCTCTGTCGCCAATATATTTCCTTTTCCCAGCCATCTCTCCTTAACAGACATCTGTATGTTGGCTGGTAGCACATCCATGAATGGAGATGTACCTGCCAAGGGTTTGAAATCACATTGGTCCGTGATTTCCTATCACCAGTTCTCTTCCACTGTCACCTCAGAATTAGACCAGAAGCTGGTCACAGTTCCAGGATTTATCAACACAACGATGTCAATATCAGAACCTTGTCAAAGTCTACTTCAAAATACCTTTCAGTTTCAATCTATGTCTGACAGAAAATCCACCCCATACTTTTTTGGTCTAGGATATGTACAGCTATAAACTGGGTGACTTTTAGAGAATGAAATTAGAGAGAATGGGTCTCCTGGACAGGATCTGCTATAGGTATGACAAGTTTGAAGAAAAAAGAAAACAGCATAAGGAAATATGATTAACAAGGCCAAAGTGGTCAAAATAAATCACTCCAATGCAAGAAGGTTCTTCTGACAAACCTGTTCTTGTTGAGCCATGGCCTGGTATGATGGTGCCAATTTAGACTCTGGTCCCATTAGGGCAACATACATGTCACAGCTTCTTCCTTTGATGGCCTAGGCTCTCTACCAGAGGTTCATCCCCCATTCCTACCTCTGCTTTCTAAAAGGGTACACATATCAAGGGACTCTCTTATTTCCACCTACAAACATTCCACCAGTGTTCCCTCATGACACAACTCCTCAATGCCAATCTGGGTGTTTTGCCTTGACTCCTAATATATCATCTGCGGAGCCTAACATTTGTTACCTTTCCTCCTTTTGGTACTGGGTACTGAACTGAGAGCTTTGTGCATGCCAGACATGTACTCTACCACTAAGCTGCATCTTTACCCAGAGCTTTGCTTATACTAGTCAAGGACTCAATTATTTGATACAATTACCAAGGCACATGAGAATAAGGGAGATGCTGCACTTAGCATTTGGACAAAATAATCACCCTGTCTATAGGAGTCACTTCATCATTAGCTTGTGTGGCAATGTGTGCAGAGCTCTGGCTAGGAGAAAACAAAAGCCATGTCTGAGAAATACATGATAATCTACTGGTAAAATTATCAACAGGAGTTTTCTGAGGGATGAGGCATGAGTCATTAATTATGAACCAAGAACTACTTCTTCAAAAGTGTAAAGAAATAAGCCAAAGCCACCAGAAAATACTAAAAAATGGGTACTTAAGAGAAAACAAAACTGTTCTTAGTCAAACACTGGTAAATAGGCTGGGTGGGGCCTCCACCACAGCTTGGCCTCAATCCTTAACCCACTGAAGAATGAGAGTGCCTTGGCCAGGCCTGCCTTCAGTTTGGACCCAGCAGCCTTAAAGGATTTGGAGTCATCCAACCTGGTCAGTTCCAGGACTAGAGACGCAGGGATGTCAATTTCCTGGCCCACACCTACTCCCTAGGACTCCCACATTGGAAGCTATTTGCACTTTGATCTGCCCTGGGGCTTCTAGTCACAGATCAGTCTCTCTGGCAGTTTACTTTCTGATGACTAAGACCAACTTGGCTTAAAGATCTCTACCCCACTCCTCCCCACCCTACCCCAACCACAGGCCTGGTATAGGAAAGCTTAGGGAACTTACCATCTCCCAACTTTACTAGAAACAAGGAACTTGCACCTCACCCAGTAGTATCTTTCCTTAGAGCTTCCTAAAAGTTGCTGGATTCCCATAGGTCCTGTTTCTGAAGAAAAAGGGGCTCTTACAAGTTATTGGTGGCCATGGAGGAATGCCTGACACAGACAACCTACCTTGAGCCTCACTGCAAGAAGAGTGAAAGATTCTGGCAAAAAGAACCAGTGAATGATTTTGGCCTCTGGTGAAAACAGAAGTGTTCACCCTCTTCCTGGCCATTGTGTAGGTTCTAAGCAATTGAGATTTCTGTCTCACTCATGTAAACATACCCAACAGGCTGGATCTTTTTCCCTTACAACCCTCTGTGGGCCTCAGACAGCTTCGAATGCTGGAAAATGAGTATGAGAATAGGTCATTGGGCCATGTCTCCCTTCCACTCCTTGACTTGTAAGTACTGAATCAAGCAGATCTTGATACGCTATGGGACTGGTCAGATACTCACTCCCTCAAACAGCTAGACTCACTTCTGTCCTTAGAGCTGCCAGATGACTTGAGAAACTACCCTGGCAACGAGGATCTTGCACTCATCTTGTGAGTGCTGCTTCGCTGCCAACTGAACCGTAAGCACAGGGATTGGGGTTCCTGCTACTGTTTCTGAGGAATGTGAATGAAATCCCTCTGATGGGGCATGAGACCAGAACCTGTGGTTGTCTGAAGGAGAAGTAGATCCTTAATGGCCAGTATTCATACCTGCATTTTGTGGTCCCATTCCCAAAGAGGAATGCATACTAGGGGGCAGGAAAAGCAAGTCCTGTGTCAGAATAAAGGAGGAAGAGGCCCTGCTACCTCAGTGCCCAGACAAGTCTTGAACATCAATCCCTTCAGTATTCCAAACATCACTTTGGTACTAGGAAAATTTTAACATCTGAATCTGGTTTACTTTCTCTTCAAACTGCTTTTATGCTACTGGCATGCTGTTGAGAGACTGCTAACTTTAAAACTGGGCCAGGGAAAATAAACAACATTGGCACTTGTCATCCTCCTGTTCAAAATAGGAACACCATGAATTTGAAACTCCTCTTGAGCACCAGTCCTATATTGCTAAGATTAAATCCTGCTGGCCAACTTTATATTTCAAATATATTGAAAGAATAAAAGGGATTCTAAAGAATAAGGACTCAAGAGTACAAAATGTATACTTCTTTATTTATACAAATAGGGCTTTAAAATAATACTATTTAAAAGAAATCTGCATTTTTACATTCACCATCAGTTAGTTCCTGACCGGAAAGGCTGTGCATGATGATACACAGCAGGGACCTCAATGCATGACAACAGGATCTCAGGAAAGCACCATTCATTTGAGAAGTAGTAGGCAGGTTCTGACAGTCCTGTTGCACTGCTACCAATGGGAAGTCTTAAACTTCTTCCTCTACCAAGTCTTCTTCAAATTCCCCCTGTTCATCAGCAGTGGCATCTTGGTACTGCTGGTACTCGGACACCAGGTCGTTGATATTGCTCTCAGCCTCAGTGAACTCCATCTCATCCATGCCTTCTCCCGTGTACCAGTGCAAGAATGCCTTGCGCCGGAACATGGCACTGAACTGCTCTGAGGTGCGCTTGAAGGGTTCTTGGATGGCTGTGTTGTTGCCGATGAAGGTGGCCGACATCGTAAGGCCACGCGGGGGGATGTCACATACAGCTGTCTTCACATTGTTGGGAATCCAGTCTGCAAAGTAGCTGCTGTTCTTGTTCTGCATGTTGAGCATCTGCTCATCCACCTCCTTCATGGACATGCGTCCTCGGAAGATGGCAGCTGCTGTCAGGTAACGACCCTGGCGGGGATCACAGGCGACCATCATGTTCTTGGCATCAAACATCTGCTGGGTGAGCTGGGGCACAGAGAGAACATGGTACTGCTGGCTGGCCCGGCTGGTCAAGGGTGCAAAGCCAGGCATGAAGAAGTGTAGGCGGGGGAAGGGCACCATATTCACGGCCAGCTTGCGCAGATCTGCATTCAGCTGGCCGGGGAAGCGCAGGCAGGTGGTGACTCCACTCATGGTGGCTGACACCAGGTGGTTGAGGTCTCCATAGGTGGGTGTGGGCAGCTTCAGGGTGCGGAAGCAGATGTCATACAGGGCCTCATTGTCGATGCAGAAAGTTTCATCTGCATTTTCCACCAACTGGTGGATAGACAAGATCGCATTGTAAGGTTCTACCACGGTGTCTGAAACCTTGGGGGAGGGCATGATGCTGAAGGTGTTCATGATGCGGTCTGGATACTCCTCTCGGATCTTGTTGAGAATCAGGGTGCCCATGCCTGATCCAGTGCCACCTCCCAGGGAGTGAGCCAGCTGGAAACCCTGGAGACAGTCACACCTTTCTGACTCCCGTCGTACCACATCCAGCACCGATTCTAACAGCTCGGCTCCCTCCGTGTAGTGGCCTTTTGCCCAGTTATTGCCTGCCCCGCTCTGGCCTATCAGACATAAAGACATGATGAGACACAGACTCCAAGAATAATGACTGTGCCTGTCCTATTGTGAAGACAAAGGAGTGTTGTGAGCCAACCTTTGCTATTATTTTAGATACACTATGGTGAAATAAAGGAAATGTTTTCAATGTATCTGGGACCCTACAAATCACCCAGGTTCTAAAGAAAAGTAGAGAGTGTGGAGGAAAATACATTTTAACCCAAATCAAGTACTTCTAGAAATGAAGAACTGAGCCTGCCTCAATACTGGAAATGTAATTACTTTCACAACAGGGACAGGAGCACAGTGTGGTCAGAGGGAAGCTAAACTGCAATCACTTGTCTGCTCCTTGCTCACACATAGCTGTGCTTTGATTTCTGGTGTTCTGAAGTGGTTCTGTTATTGCCAGGCCTTTAAAATGACCAGCAGTGCTGAAACCTTGTTGGTGGCTTTCTCTGCTTGCTGCTCTTTCCCTTCAGAGGCTTCTTTGTCATGGAGAACTTACAGAGTTGCACTGATCTGAGCTGTCTGAGTGGCCAGGGGCATGACTCCCGTGGACTGGAATAGGTGAGTTAGCTGAGGAGAATATCTAGGTGGATAAAGGCTCAGCCCAGCACTGGAGTGCCTGGATGTTAGGACCCATGGACCATGATGACATACCAAATATGAAGTTGTCTGGCCTAAAGCTCTGGCCAAATGGTCCCGATCTTATTGAGTCTAAGGTGCCAGGCTCTAGGTCCACCGTGATGGCCCGAGGAACATATTTGTTGCCTGTGAGAAAAAGAGTTGACTTAGGCCTATACTTGACAAGGAACTTAGGGCAGAGCTTATGATTCTAAGTGACTCTCAGCATTCATTACAAAAATTACAGCATTTAAGACATGGAAACAGAAAAGATATCTTGAGCATGAATCCCCATGCAAGAGGCTTCAGCAACTTTAAGGATGTTTGCAGTTGTCTATTTCCATGAATATTCATTCCTTTGCTTTGGGCATGGTGGCTGAAATCTCAGCTACACAGGAGGCAAAGATGAGCATCAGGCTTTGAGTCTAATGGTGCAAAAGAAAAGTGACAACACCTTTTTTTTTTTGGTTCATCGTGGGGCTTGAACTCTGGGCCTGAACACTGTCCCTCAGCTCTCCAGCTCAAGGCTAGCACTCTATCACTTGAGCCACAACCCCACTTTCAGTTTTCTTATTGGAGATAAGAGTCTCAGGGACTTTCCTGCTCAGGCAAGATTTGAACCATGATCCTCAGTTCTTAGCCTCCTAAGTAGCCAGCATTACAGGAATGAGTCACCAGTGCCTATCAGCAAGAAACTTCCTCTTTTTTGTTAATTTTATTTTATTGTAAAGGTGCTGTATAGAGGAGTTGGTTACATGAGTAAGGAAATGAGAACGTTTCTTGTCAAAAATTGTTACCCCCTCCTTTGTTGTTCTCCCACTATCCCTTCCCTTCCCCAATTACCTTTCTCAAGAAATGAACCAGGTTCATGCCTGTAATTCTAGCTACTCTGGAGGCTGAGATCAGAGGATGACTATTCAAAGCCAGCTGGGGCAGGAAAAGTCCTTAAGACTCTTATCTCTAATAAACTAACAGAAAACCAGAAATGGCACTGTGGTTCAAGAGGTAGAGCTGCTTGCCTTGAACTGAAGAGTTGACGGACAGTGCCTAGGCCCAGAGACCAAGCCACATGACCGACCCCCCCCCCCCCGGCCAAAAAAAGCCAGGTATGTCTATTCACCAAGTAGATGTAAGGGAATTCAAGTGTAAGGCTTTCCTGGAGAAAACATATATACAATATATATATTTCTTGTCTTATAATGTTTCAATAATGGTTATCAAATAGCACATACCCTTTATTCAAATACTCAGAGCAACCTTGGGCAATGACTTGCAATTTCCCATTTAACATGATTTGGCCCAAGGGAAAGCAGTTAACATGATGTAAACACCAGTTTTAGAATACCCCCTTCCTAAACATTCACATGAAGAAAACTGACCATCCTGCTGGATATACAGGATCTAATAAAGACACAACCTAAAATTCTGTTCATAGGAGTGACACAATCCAACCCAACCACTCTCAACCAAGGAATCAGAAGATTAAAACCTTGTATGTTACTTCAACAATATTAACACAAAATACCAAGGTGAGGACATCCCAAAATGTAGATCTATAAAACTCACATAAATTAAATAGCTTTGTAATTTTGTTTGTACTTGTTCATTGGATTAATACACAGGAAAGCCAATTATCCATGATTCTGTTTGTATACAATAATGTAGAATGGAAACTCAATATAAAATTAAATGAACTTTACATTGACAGTTACAAAAACTGAAAATCTACTCTGTAGACTTCAATTAGGCTGTTTATGTTAGGAAAGACAATATGAATCATTTAAAAGCCATGTTTACAAATTAGTATTGATTTTTTCTACATCACAAGAATGTTTTCTTACTTTAAAAACCTTAAAAATAATTTACTGTTGGCTAAGTATTCATATTCAAAATGCTCAAGACCAGAAATGTTATAGATTTCAGGGTGAGACTATGCTTTGTGATTTGGACTATTCTCATATATATTAGTGACTGAACATCCCTCTTTAAAATTTTTTAAATTTTCTTTTTCAAAATATTGTTTTAGAAATTTAATCTGTATTTTAAAGAGGCAATGTAACTGGGCTCTGGTTGCATAAGGGTGTAATTCTAGCTACTCAAAAATCTGAGATGAGACCTTAGCATCGCAGATTGAAGTCAGCTGGGGCAGGAAAGGCTTGGAGACTCATCTCCAAGAAACTACCCAAAATAAAAGAAGCTCATAGTTAGTGCCCAGGCTTGAGCTTAGGATGATCAGCACACAACCAAATGGCATTGGATTATATTTCATCAATTGTTTTAGAATGCATATTTAGGCAGTCTCATTTTTAATTATGTGAAATGGGCTCACGCCTTTAATCCTAGCTACCCAGAAGGCTGAGATCAGAGAATCATGGTTCAAAGCCAGCCAGGGCACAAAAAGCCTGCAAGACTCTTATCTCCAATAAAACACCAGAAAACTGGAAGTGGCACTGTGGCTTAAGTGGTAAAGCTGCTTGCCTTGAGCTGAAGAGTTGAGCGACAGTGCCTAGGCCCAGAGTTCAAGCTCCATGACCGGAAAAAAATAATCCAGGTGTGGTTAGTCAGCAAGTAGAGGTAGGGGGAACTCAGGTATAAGGCTTTCCTGGGGTAATTCACAAGAGTATACTCAAAAATTAAAACAAAGTATCTGGTGGAGTGGCTCAGTTGGGTACAGCACTTGACTTATAAGATCAAGGTCCCAAATTAAAACTACAATACTACCATAAGAAAGGCAGGAACTCCTTCCTTTTCATTAGTATTCCCCTGGGAACTATTTTGCCACGGTATGGGAAACAAGATGGAAGAAACTTACCAGCTGCCTCATTGTAATACACCTCGATTCTCTGCAGCTGTAAATGGCTGTCCCCATAGTACTTGCCAGTGCAGTCAATATTGTGCTCATCGCTTAGCATTTCCCAAAACTGAGATGGAAATAGTATATTATGACCTAGAATGTTAACTGTCCAAAAAATGCATTTTAAAGTAACTAAGAAACTCATGTCCTGTTGACACAAATATATTTGTAAAAAATAATTACATTTTCTAAATTAAAAAAAGCACAGAAAATGGTGGTATTTTAGTTTTGTTAATCTCTTTTATCTGGCTGAATAGAAGACATCTGGTTTCTCCTATGAGTATTCCATCTTATGCAGTACCATATTCTGTTTGTATTCTATGATGAGTAACGCCTTCCATGGACATGAAATTACCAAAGCAGTAACTTGAAGACTCAGCTAGAAGGGTCTCCAGAACCCCAAGTGTCCTCAGAGCATACATGACAAACAATGATTTAGAAAACACCCAACTTAAGGGAGCTGAGATGGAGCATGAAACTCAGAGAAATTTGCATTAAGGTAGAAGAACTGTTCTCAATTATCTGACACTCATCAGTTGACACAAAGGGAATTCTCTGTATCTTTCAGCTCAAAGACACTGCATTCCTTTCATTCAAACCAGACCAAACGTGCATTAGTCTATTCCCAGGAAACTAAATACAAAGACTTGAGTCTCAGGTAAGACTAAGACATGCAAGGGATTTGAAACCACCCCAACCTTGGTTAAAAACCACACCCACCAGGGCCACACAAATTAGGGAAATTGGAGAAGCTATCTGGGGGGCTTCATTTGCAGAAGGTTAGGGACTACTATGGAGCCCCACCTACCTCAGCCTAGCCATGACCACCACCACCTCCACACTCCAACCCCATCCAATTTCTCCTTCCCCTAAATTTGAGACTTGGATCCTAGGCCAGTGCCATGCTCACCTTTGCACCAATCTAGTTGCCACACTGGCCTGCCTGTATGTACACAATCTCCCTCATGGTGCAGGGCTGCAGAACAGATGGATGTGTGTCTTCAGCAGTGGTGCCCACAGAGGCAAACAGGTAGAGCTGGGAAGCAGGAATCTGACACAGTGAACTCAGATCCCCATTTATACCTCTGGTTGTTACAGGGGCAGAGGAGGTGGGGCGGACTTGATTACAGGTGGAGCCAGCAGGTGCTCCAAATCAATCTCCCTATTGCTGGGTAATCAGAGGGCCCTACCAGTTCCCACCTACCCTTGTATCCAGCTGCCAGCTGCAAGTCCATTAGCACAGCTCCCATTCTACTTGGATCCTCTGGTCACCCTGCCATCCACTACCCACTCTGACTCACAAGAGAGGCTGAACCCTGGGATCCAGGAAAGAAGAGGAGGAACTTCCTCTACACAAGGTCCTTGTGTGCCAGAAGCCCAGAACAAGCCTGCCTTCCATTTTTGATTGGAGGGCCTAGAACTGAAGGGACATTTTCAGCTGTTATCCCAAGAGCAAGCACAAACTTAGATTCCATGATTGATTCACTTTCCATTATGGGAAGAGTCAGGGGCTTAGGGTCTAGCCTTCATTCTCAGGTTTTCTTTTTCTTTCCTCTTAAAAGTAGCTTGCTTTATTACTTGGGCTATAGGACTACTACAGTCTACTTTTTGTTTCATTTGGCTTCTGCTCCTAGTGTAAGAACTCAGGTCCTAGTCAGAGTGTCTTTTTTTTTTTTTTTTGGTCAGAGTTGGGGCATGTTAGTGACTTAGGGCTTGAAATTAAGGACTGGTGACTCGTTCTGAGGTTTTTATTATTATTGAGATTAGATGATTACCTTAATTTCTCTTATTTCACAGAATTGTGGAATAGTGATATTTAGTTGAAATCACAAACATATTTTAACCTTCACAAGTCAAATTATCATTATCATGGACTATAAATTTTGTGAATTCTATAAGCTTTGACAATACAATTTATTTCTTCCACAACAGGTGATATTTACATTTCTCTACTTTTGTTTAGTGTAGGATTTCCTGTCTTTCACTCTCATTCTGCCCCTCTCTTTCTGAGGTTTTATTGATTTACTTATTTAACTGAAAGGTAGAAGGCTCTACTACTTGAACCACAGCTCAACTTCTGCCTTTTTTTTAAAGTGTTTAATATGAGACAAGAGTCCCATGGGTAGTCAAGGGCAGTACAGTGAGGCTTGAAATCTGAGGATCACTATTCAAAGTCAGCCTGGGCAGCAAAGTCTATGAGACTTACCACCAATCAACCACTAATAGGCAGAAGATAGTAGAGCTTTAGCCATGAGCAAAACACTTCAAGTTTAAGTCCCTCGACTGAACAAACTGAAGCAAGTTTCATGGACTTCCCTGCCCATGATGGCTTTGAACCATGATCTTCAGACTTCAGTGACTTTAGCACTCAGGATTATAAGTGTGAGTCAACATTTACAAATCTTTAATTACCTTTTCTTTCACCTTTTCTGGTTATTTATTATTTCTTTTTTTGACAATTGTTCTTAGGGGCTAGCTTTCATTCTTAGTTTTTTCTTTCCTCTTGAAACTACCATGCTTTACAAATTTGACCACAGGTAAACTACAGGCTGTTTCTCTTTTTTGTAGCTCTTCTTCTAGGGCTCAAACTCAGGTAATGGTGACTGAGGTTCTTTTTTAATTTTTTTTTAAATTGAGTGCTGCTTGTTAGTTCTGGAAATTAAGGCCTGATGACTCTCCTTGAGGATTTTTTTATTTTTACCTTAATGGTGGCAGGTTTCACTAGTTGAGCCACAGCTCAGCTTCTGCTTTTTCGGTGGTCAATAGGAGATTAGAATATCAACAGCAAGCCAAGAGCATTACAGGGAGGACTGAAATCTGAGAATCATGGTTGGAAGCCAATCTTGGCAAGAAAATCAATGAGAAAATGATCTCTAATTAACCACCAAGAGGTAGGAAGAAGTAGACCTCTAGCCATAAGGAAATCATAGCAAGTTCAAGCCCCAGTACTGAACACAGTAAATTAAGTCTTCTGTACTTTCTGCCAAGAATGGCTTTGAAACACGATCCTTAGATTTCAGCAATCTGAGCAAGTAAGATTGCAGTTTTGAGCCATGATTTAGAAATTTTTAATATGCTCCTTTTTGCACCTTTTCATTTATTTGATTTGCCTTCCCCCCTTTTTAAAGTTCATGTCCTTTATTATTAGGGCCTAGCTATTCACACTCAGTATTTATTTATTTATTTTGTCGGTTGTGGGGATTGAACTCAGTGCCTGGGTATTGTCTGTCAGGGATAAGGCAGTCACACTGCCCCTTTCAGCCACAGTGCCACTTCCACTTAATTTGAAAAAAACTGTCACCAGGGGAATTTTCAGCCTGGAATGGCTTCCCTTTGTGGGAAGCTTCCTGAGCAGTGAGTATTACAGGCATGAGCCAGAGAAACCTGGCTTGTTTTCTTAGATCAAAACTAGCAGGCTCTACAATTTATGCCACACTACTTCACTGCCCATGAGATTTTTGGATTTTGTTTTTTGCTCAAAGCTTGCAGGAACAAAAACTGAACTCCTGAGGGTTTTTTTCTTTTGGGAGTTGGGAGAGGCTTGAATTCAGGGCCTGTGGACTCTCTCTGAGGGTTGTTCTGTTTTTGGTATTTTCTTTTTATTTCGAAGCTAGCAGGCTATTAAGCCTCAGCTCAAGTTACGCCTTTTTTTTTTTTTTTTTGGTGTTTAATAGGATATGAGTCACATGTTAGCTCTACTTCAATTATTTTGTAAGTTTTAATTTTCTTTACAAAGTATGATATTTTTTTGTTAAATTGTTATTGGTGTGCTTTTATTGGGTTGTTTTGGTATGAACAACACTGGGGATTGAACTCATACCTCGTTTATGGGAAGAAAGTATTCTAACACCTAAGTCACAATTCAGCTATGGCAGTTTTTTTTAAATTTTCTATTTGTTTGTTTGTTCTTTGTTGGTCATGGGCTTGAACTCTGGGCCTGGGCTCAGTACCTATGGTCTCCAGCTCAAGACTAGCACTATACAACTCTAGCTACAGCACCACTTCAAGGTTTTTGAGTGGATTATTGAAGATAAGAGTCTCATGGACTTTTCCTGTCTGGATTGGCTTTGATCCACGATCCTCAGATCTCAGCCTCCTGAGTAGCTAGGGTTAAATGCATGAGCCACCAGCACATGGCTATCATGTTTTTGTTTTTTTTTTAAACTGTTTAAATTACTCATTTTTGTCCTTGTAATTTAATTTAATATTTAATCTTTTTTCATCCCGGGGAATTGAGTATAGGACCCTGTGTATGTATGTATCTACATGCTTTTGTGTGCATATGTGCCAATACTGGGGCTTAAATTTCCTTAACTTTTTCCATGCAAGGCTGAAACTGTAACACTTGAACCATACCTCCAGTCTGTTTATTTTTGCTGCTTAGTTGAAAATAATAATATCTGATTTGCTACTTTGGAGGCTTAGGTTTTTAGATGGTAGTTTGGAGCCAGACTGGGCAGTCTCCTTACCTCTTCCCTCTAATATACTACTCAGGAAAAGCTGCAAGTATCACTGTGGCTCAAGAGGTAGAACACTAGCCTTAATGAAAAGCAACTCATATACAGTGCCAAGGACTGAATTTAAGCTCTGGGGCCAGCAGGTTAAAAAAATAAAAAACTCTGAATTTTCTGACCAGTCTAGCTTTAAACTATGATCCTATAGATCTCAGCCTCTGAATAGCTAGGGGATTACAGGTTTGAGCCTTTAGTTATAGTGATAGTTTTCTATTATTATTATTTACAGCTGCTTCTAAAAAATGACACAATGTGGCTAACAGTGGCTCATGGTTATAATCCTTGTTATTATGGAGGCTGAGATATAGGAACCTTGGTTTGAAGTTGGGGCCAATGACAGAATGTCTGTGTTAATCTCCAATTAACAACCAAAAATATGGATGTAGAAATATGGCCCAAGTTTTAGAGTAGTAGCCTCAGCAGTAAAAGCTTAGAGACAGTGCACAGGCAATGAGTGCAAGTCCCAGGATCAGCACAAAAAATTAAATAGAACCCAAATCATCAAGGGTATGGCTACTGATAGTTTGCCTATGTTTTCCTAAAAGTCTGTTTGATAGCCACCACAAAGAAAAATAGAAAAACCAACAAATTATGGATCCACAGCCAGATGAATATTTTTGCTCATAAATCTGCACTAATTATATTTTTAAAAAAGTTTTACACTCTTTCATTTCAAAAGTTAGCCAAAAATAATGCCAGTTGAAGAGAAATTGCATGTGATGACGACTTCAGCACTACATTCCTCAGATTTTTAAAAGAAGATGCCACCTATTTAAACATTTTAAATACAAATGGCATTATTAAATATATTTCAACTAAATATTAACTTCACTGTTCTCTAAATTGAGGTGTTGACCTATATTTTAAATCAGAGTGAGTTGTATAAACATTAGAGAAATACTGAGGCAATGAAAAGGAAAGCAGGAAGGAATGTTCTTTTCAGAACAACTTGGTTTGAGGCTGGCCACCAAGGTAGGTCTTCATTCCTATGGTTCATTTCCTTGACTGGTCCTTCTCCCCTTGAGTCTAATCAAAGGATTATCTTATAGGAATGGGAAAAGCAGCAGCTTGAGTTGAAGGCTTTCTTTTTTTTATATTTTATTTTTTTATTGTGCGAATACTGTACAGAGGATTTACAATTACATGGGCAAGATAACGAATACATTTCTTAGTAAACATTGTTGCCTCCTTTGTTTCCCCTTCCTATCCCTTCCCATACTCTCCTCCTCATCCCCCTGATTCTCTCCCACACACACCAAAATTGTAAAGTTCATTTTTCTACATAAAGACTTGTACATCTCATTGTTGCAATGGGGCCAGCTGTATACCTAGTTAAACGATTTGTTTTTTCCCTTCCCCTCCACAAATTATACCAACATCAAATAGAGTGAAGACTTTCTTTATACCCTCTTTCTTGTGTTTAAATGCAGGAATTAGAAAAGTCACTGGCTGACTGGATTCTGACTTTCAAAGAACTTCTAACTATGTAGAACAACATGAGCCAGCACATTGTGGAGGAGGACAAGATGGTGGCTAAGGACAGATATAATATTTGCACAGAACATGCACATTCTTACTCCTGTAAGTCTGTCATCTGCCCATAGGAGGCTGAAATGTCCTAAAATTCCAATGTTAGAAAGGAGCTTTAATTTTGTTAGAGTTCCTTTTCAGTGGGATCCCTGCTTCTCCATGATTCCTTAAAATTCTGTAGTTTTAGAAGGCAGCAGCATGCTTAACAGAAACAGCACTGGATGCACCGTCTGTTCAGATTTTTATGTTTGTTTTTTAAATACCTATACATATATTTTATTGTGAAAATACCGTATAGAGGGGTTACATGGGAAGGTAATGAGTACATTTCTAATCAAGTATTGTTGCCTCCTCCTTTGTTTCCCCTTCCCATCCTTTCCCATCTCCCCCACCCGCCCCCCTCCACCCTCTCACCGCCCCCTCTACCAATGTTGTAAAGTTCCTTTTTCGACATAACGTCTTGTACATCTCATTGTTGCAATGGGTCTACCTGTGTCCCTAAAACCAATTTCTTTTTTCCCTTCCCCTCCACAAATTATACCAACATCAAGTACAGTGAAAACAAGGGTTATGCTATAAGGGAGTGACATACAAAGCAACAAGGAAATCATTTATAAATATGTTAGAAACAATCGCAAGAAAGAAAAAAAAAACATTGAATCCTTATCTTGGGGTTCATTTAGCCTTACATCAACTTATCTGTCCGCTTCTGCTTGTCTCAGACATTCACTAGTTATTGCAAATAAGGGAAAACTGTTCACATTTAAGGAAAATTAGAAATAACCTTAATCAGAGAGGAGAATGAGAGGGATGGGGCTCAGCTCTTATTGGTTAGATGGTGACAAGTGTTGTCTGTTTTTTCTTTGCTTTTTCTTAAATTTAATTTTACCATCAAGATAATGTACAGAGGAGATACAGTTAATACATAATGTTATGAGAACATTTCTTTTTTGAACATTTTTATTGTAAGAATACTGTACAGAGGGGTTAGAATTACATGATCAAGATAATGAGTACATTTCCTATCGAGCATTTTTGCCTCATCCTTTGTTTTTCCCTTACCATTCCTTCCCTCACACCTCTACAACTACACTGCCCAAACCCCCCACCCCCACCCTCTGCCACTGAAGTTGTAAAGTTCATCTCATTGTTACAATGGATCAACCTGTATGCTTATTTAAGCATTTTGTTTTTTCCATTCCACTCCCTGCATTAGAGAAGTGTATATACAAGATGCAGGACACTGACATCAAATACTGTAAAAACAGGGGTTAGACCCTGGGAAGGAACATAAAAAGAAACAAAAAAAATCACATGGTACATTATAAATACTTTAGAAACAATAGCAAGCAAGAAAGAGGATATTTATGTCTCTATCTTGGGGTTCATTTCGCTTAACATCATCTTGTATGGTCATGTGTACATAGCTTTTGACTTTTTCTGCTTGTCCCAAACATATACTAGTTATTGCAAATACGGGAAACCGTGGGACCTGTGTTCCTTTGGACCTGGCTTACTTCACTTAATATAATTGTTTCCAAGTCTTTCCATTTCCAAACAAATGAGGCAATGCCATTCTTTGTGATGGAGTCATAGAATTCTGTTGTATATATATGACACATTTTTTTGATCCTTTCATCTACTGAGGAGTATCTGGGTTGGTTCTATCGCTTAGCTATGGAAAATAATGCTGCAATAAACATAGTTGTGCTGGTAGCCTTAGAATAGCCTTGTTTGTGATCATTTGGGTAAATGCCCAAAAGTGGGATTTCTGGGTCAGAGAGGAGCTCTATGTGGAGTCTTTGGGGAACTTCCATACTGCTTTCCAAAGTGTTGGAACAATTTTACACTCCCACCAACAATGTAGTAGGGATCTCTTCTGGCCACATCCCCTCCATCATCTGTTGTTATTAAAGTTGTTGATCATAGCCATTCTAACTGGGGTGAGGTGGAATCTCAGTATTGTTTTCATTTGCATTTCTTTCATGGGTAGGGAGGTTGAGCATTTCTTCATGTGTCTATTGGTCATTTTTATTTCCTCTTCAGAGAAGTTTCTTTTTAAGTCTCTAGTCCACTTTTTTATCAGGCAGTTGTTTCTTTGAAGATTTGTAGTTTGGGGATCTAGTTTTTTGTGTTCCTTGTATATTTTAGATATGAGACACTCATCTGTTGTATGGCTAGTGAAAATCTTCTCCCAGTCAATGTGCTTTCTATTGATCTTGCTAGCTATGTCCTTTGCCATGGAAGCTCTGCTTCTTCATGCAATACCATTTGTCCAAATTTTCTTTGATTTGTTGTGTTTCTGGGTCTCTATTAAGAAAATTTTGGGCTGTGCTAAGGAAAACTAGTATTTCTCCTATTCCGTCCTATAATGTTTTCAGAGTGCCTGCTTTGACTTTGAGGTCTTTGATCCATATGGAGTTGATGATGGTGCAGTGTGATATATAAGAATCTAGCTTTAGTTTTCTACAGGCAATTAACCAAATTTGCCAGCACCATTTACTGTAGAGGCTGTCTTTCTTCCATTCTATTTATTTAGCTTCCTTATCAAAGATTACG
The DNA here is from genome assembly GCF_019054845.1 of Dipodomys spectabilis. Lineage (NCBI taxonomy): Eukaryota > Metazoa > Chordata > Mammalia > Rodentia > Heteromyidae > Dipodomys > Dipodomys spectabilis. Next base: position 25,250 of record NW_024871866.1, read on the forward strand.
TGGCTGAAAGTCTGTGGGTTCATTTCTGGGTTTTCAGTTCTATTCCATTGGTACTTAGCTCTGTTCTTGTGCCAGTACCAAGCTATTTTGATTACTATGGCTTAGTAGTAGAGTTTGAAGTGTGGTATTTATATTCCTCCAGCAATGTTCTTTCTGTTAAGACTCATTTTTGCTATTTGGGGTCTTTTATTCTTCCATTTGAATTTTTGGATTTCCTTTTCTAATTCATTGAAGAAAGAGGTCAGAATATTGATAGATACAGCATTGAATTTGTACATAGCCTTTGGAAATATTGCCATTTTCACGATGTTGTTCCTTCCAATCCAGGAGCATTTTTTTGGGGGGGAAGGTTTCTACTTCCTAAGTTTTGTTTTTAATTCCATTTTCAGGTTTTTAAAGTTTTCATCATAGAAGTCCTTCACGTCTTCCTTGTCAGTTCTTGCCGGTGGTGAGTAGAATCCACTAGTTCACAGTGTTTGTTGTCTGTGTCCCGGGCTTTCTCTATTGATATGGAGGCCGCTGCAGGAGCCACAGCAGCCGCAGCTGCAGAGACCAGCAAGTGCTCAGATCTGTCTCCTTAACCAAGCTGCTTGAATTTTTACTCTCTGGCCAACTCTCTGTACTCTTATGGCACACTTGATGTGATTCTCTAGCATATGACTGCTCACTGGATTTTTAAAACCGATTTCTATGCCAGAGTTTGTTTAGCCTCCAGCTTCTCCTCTGCCATCTTCCTCCAGATCATTAGTCTGTCTGTTGAAAGGCTTCTCCTCTTTCTTGGGTAACACCTCATCTGAGCCTAACAGCAGGGGTATTACTGGGCTTCCCTACACACACATGTAATACGGTTCATTTTAGGAGAGGTGGGATTTTTAAACTTTTAGAAGCTATCAAATCAACTGCTTGAACTAAAGAGGGTATGGGTACTTAGCTGCTCACTGCTACTCAGGAAAGAGTTCTGGTTAGCATATTAGACAGTTTATATAAGTGATGAGGTCAAAGCAAATTGAAGGCTTCAAGTAGTCTTAAAGATTTTCACAAACACACAATTCAGTGGAAGTGGCACTATAGCTCAAAGTGGTAGATCACTGGACTTGAGCAAAATACTCTCACGGATAGTGCCCAAGCCTTCAGTTCTGGCCCCATGATTGACAAAAAGTGAACAAGGTATTTTCTCATCTCATTTTTAAATGCCATTTTGTTTTTTATTCAAATTTTATACAAGAAGTGTAGGGAGTTCTAGGAAAGTTCTCCAAAAGTTAATATAGAACAGATTTTAGAATCATTGTGAGATTAATTAGTAATTCATGTGGACAGACAAGTTGGTTTGCAAATATGGTGTGGGACAAACTAGCCATCTTTTGCAAAATGAGCAAGGTAAACAAGTATTAGACCCAAGAAGAAAAAATAGTACTAGTTCCTCTTTAAGTATGGATGTAAGGGCTGTGGTGTTAGCTGTTGTTCGTGACTAAATTCTGTCCTTTTCAAAATGCACATTTTGAGATTCTAAACATCAATACCTCTGAATGAGCCTTTATTGGGGAAGAGGGTCTTCTTCTTTACCAGTCCAAGGGCTTGAACTCAGGGCCTGGGCACTGTCCCTGAGCTTCTTTCGCTCATCTAGTACTCTACTACTTGAACCCCAGTGTCACCTCATGCTTTTTCTGTTTATGTGATACACATGCTAGGTAAGCACTTTTCCACTAAAACATATTCCCAACCACCAGAAAAGGGTCTTTGAAGAGAAATTTAGATGGACACTGGTGGCTCATGTCTGTAATCCTAGCTATGGACCTGAAGGCTGAAATCTTATTATCCAAGTTTGAGGCCACACTAATCTGTGAGACTTTTATCTCCAATTAGCAAAAACCAGAAGATCAGCTGTGGCTCAAGTGGTAAAGTATGAGCCTTAAGCAAAAAGTCAAGCAAGGGTTGTGAGTCTGAGATCAAGCCACACTACCAGCCCATGTGTATACACGCATACACACACACACACACACACACACACACACACACACACTATTTAGTTAAATGAGACCATCTGGATGGGTTGTCTTCTAACACATCTGGTGTTCTTATATGAAAATGACAATAGATGGACACAAACACATTCATATAGGGGACCATGGGAAGACCCAGGATAGGTACCATACCCCAAGAAGAGAGACCAAGAAGAAAGCACACCTTGATCTTGCCTTGCAGCCTTTTAGGACTGAGCACAGATATGTTCCTGATGCTTTAGGCTGCCTTCCTGTGGCAGTTGTCATGACAGCCTGAGTTGATGGCAGCAGATATGCTGACTTGAATTGCTCCCAGGAAGAGTGGATGGTGTCTGGAATTATGGACCTCACAGAGATCCATCTGCTGAAAGGAGATATCTGAAGTCATCAGAGTGGGGATTGGGATATTAGCTCTGTTTAGAGCCCCCCTGCTTAGCATAAGCAATGCCATAGCTCAGTCCCAGCAATGCAAAAAAGGAAAACAAGAATGTAATCAGAGTAATTATTTATCAAACATAAGAAAAGAGAGAAGGCTTGAGGATAGACCCTGGAGATGGACTTTAGTAGAATTTAATAATTAACATTCAATAGATAATGAGGTTTGTCTCAGTTGAGAAGCCAATGTCATGGAGAAATCATCTGAGACTTGGGCCTTTTGGGACAGTACAGGCTTGCAGTTAAAGAAGGAAAATAATAATTTTATCCATTCATCTTTATTTTTTATGGGTCATGGTGTTTGAAATCAGGACCTAGGCACTGTCCATGGGCTTTATTGCTCAAGGCTAATGCAGTGCCACTTTGAGCTATAGCTCGATTTCTGGTTTTCTGCTGGTTAATTGAAGATAAGACTCTCATGGACTTTCTTACCTAGGCTGGTTTGAACCACAACCCTTAGATCTTAGTCTCCTGAGCATCAAGTATTAGAAACTTGAGTCACCAGCATTCGGCATAACTAAAACTTTTGAACTTATGGGTGGAAGTGGATGTTGCTCAGTGTCAGAGTATTTGTCTAGTATGTGTGAGTTCCTGGGTTCCACGGAGAGGAGGAGAGAGGGAGGGAGAGAATGAGAATAAGAGGGAGAGGGAGAGAAGGTGGGGCCCAGAGTGAAAGGGAGGAGGAGACATGCAAATGGAAAGGGAAGGAAAAAATGGAAGAAAGACAAAGGAAATAAAACATAGTAGCGGAAAATTTATCTGAACTCTAAAAGGGGGAAATCATTCAAAAACAGATTTCAAAATATAAAACAAAATATGTATAGTATGCTCCAGATTAAATTAACCTAGTGATGGATTTAAAACAAGGCCCAGCCCATCATTACTTTTAATTACAAACATAAAATTAGTGTTTCAGGAGGCAGGTGCCAATGGCTCACATCTGTAATCCTAGCTCCTCTATAGACTGAGAGGAGAAGGATTTCAGTTTGAAGCTAACCTCGTAAGAAAAATCTTCAAGGCACCATGCATAAAATAACAAGGAAAAGGTTAGGAGCATGACGCAAGAGGAAGCAAACAATCTGGCAGTGAGCAAGCTAAACGAGTGGGAAATCCTCAGTTCAATCCCCAGGAGTACCAAAAGAAAAAAATACAATTACCACTTCTATGAGAATTCAGGAATCATATACTCAGAAACAGAATCCATATTGAGCATCCCACATTCTAGATTTCATTAAATGCCCCAAGATATGGGGACCCAAGAATTCTAATTTTAATCCACTCAAGTTCTCTGTTAGAGAAGCCTTATTTTTTCCTGTTAGTCACATCCTATTTGACCTAGAGTAGCTCCTCACCTCACCTCTCTGGGCCTGAGTTTTCTAGCTCCCAAACTGGGATATGATTCTCAGTCTCACAGAGTTTCTGTGAGGGTTAATTGAGACGTGTTTACCTCGGGGAGTGATTGCTGACAAATAACCAAGATGCTACCTACCATGGTAATCATCAGATGTCATCACTTTCTCCTTCCCATTGATATGTGAGGTGAGCAGGGTCTCACATAGACAATCCCTGCCCACACTTCCTGAAGATGACTGCTTAGGTATGGATTCCAGAAAGCACTGAAAATTTGTTATGAGACAATTATCCTGAATATGGTAATGAATACCTGCAATCCCTGCTAGATGAGTTGTAGAGAACTAACCTAGCAAATTGAAGGTCCTGGGGTCAATCCCCAGAAACACACACACACACACACACTCTCACACACACACACACACACACACACACACACCACACACCACACACACACACACACACACCACACATTATAAACAATGAGATCTGAAAATCAATGAGAAATTAGATAAATATTGATAGAAATTCGGTTGTAAATATACTATTTAATCCAAATGACTTTAATGACCAAAATAAATGAGAATGTAACAAATGTAATCTAGGTCTTAAAACCTCATACCGAAGATCTTAAAATGTGTTGGGTTGTTACTGAGAGAAACCAGAACTTCTTATTTTGTCTTGAATAGGTTGTTTTAGTATAATAGTGGGCCTATTTATCTTTTTATTTCCTTTGCTTTAGTTATTTTCTTTTCTTATAAGGTCTTTATTTTTGCACTGACTGACTTCTAATCTCTATCATCTTGCTTCTCAAATAGCTAGGGTAACAGTCATATACCATCATGTTCAACCTCTTTTTGAAATGAGGTCTCTTGTTAAATTTTGTCCAGGGCTGGCATTGAACATCCCCAAATCCACCTCTCAAATTGCTGGGAGTATAGACATGTGCCACTATGTCTGTTTGGCTCATTTATCACTAGTCATGGAGATAGGTAGGTGATACATATATGTACAATATTCTGTGTTCCATTTCCTATATTGCAACCATCCAATCAATAAGTAGAAACAAAAATAAGATTTAAAAAAACAAAGTCATATGTTTCTGAAAAGGTAATAGTAAATAACTCCTTAAGAGCTACAAATCTATGCTGTGTGTCAATGGCTCATGCTTATAATCCAAGGTACTCAGGAGGCTGAGATCTGAGAATTACAGATCAAAGCCAAACTAGGCAGTAGGTAAAATTCTTATTTCCAGTTAACCACCAAAAAGTTGGAAATGGAGCTGTGGCACAAGTAGAAGATCACTAGCTTAGAGCACAGTAGCTTAGTGATGGTGCCTAAGACCTGAGTTCAAGCCTTATGACTGGCACACACACAAAAGAATCTTACAGATCTAGTGCTTTATAAAATCTCAGCAGAGGAAAAAGAGAACAATTGGGGTCAATTGGAACCTGTTCAGAGACTTTGTTAGCAACCATTTCTTGTTGAATATCAGGTGGGAGTACAACGTGCTATGTTGTCCTCAGTGCTTCCACATTGTTCCACTACAGCTGGTGTCTTAGCAGGCAGGACCCTTGATCCCTGGGAGCCTTGACCCCGTATGGCAGCACAGGCATATTTTTAACTTAGAACTAAATCCATGTCATGCAGGGTCTGTCTGGGATTCAGATGACAATATGCATCTTGATTTATGCTTTGACATATTCATGTTCTTGTCTTCTGTGTGAAACTGGAGCCTAATGAATGGAAAGAATCCCAGCAGGAAAGGAAGGCATAAAGCAATCCTTGAGATGGATCAGATTTGCTTTACCTAAGTTTTTGGGTAAAGGGTGTTACTTTTCCTAGAGTTTCAAAACCAATAGACCTGCCCAGGCCCCTGGTGACCTTGGAGCCTCCTTGTCCAGTCCAGTATGTTTGAGCGTCAATCCTCAGTTTGCACCACCGCAGCTGTCTGAAGGTTGGCTTCAGGATCCCCCACTTTTCCCTGCTCTGTGCATGCTAATTGAGCTACCCATGAGTGCATGAGTTCCAAAGGTTGCAGTGACCATGCTGTAGCCCTTCAGGTTTCAGGCTGCGACTGTAGCCACTGTTGCAGCCTTCCCTACTTTTACTGCGGCCTCCTTTTTGGCTGCTCACCCTCATCCCTGGCCTGTCAGTGCCCAAAAGGTCCTCTAGGAGAACCCCTCCACCCATGTAACAAATGTACACTGGACTTCCAATGACTCCTGGTGGTCAATTGGACCTACATGATCACAAGAAGAGCCTGACTATGTTACACACAGACATGAAGAACTAATATGATGGCTTGACCTGCAAGGCCTCTGAAAATGGAGGTTTGACCCCCATAAATTTTGCTTCACTGTGAATTTTATATTTTCACACTGAACAATGTATAATTTCCTTGTGCTTCCTTTATTAGGTTTTGTCTTACATTTTCTAAAGCATTATTCTAGCACAGGATGATACATGTCTCCAGTGAAGGCACCATCAGACACAAGAGGAAAAGGATGTGGGACATAGAGTATCCCTCCTTTCCAGAAGTGTCCACCGTGGTAAGAAGAGCAAATCTTAGGACAGTGGGCACAGAGGCTTCCTCCTACTCTAAAGCATGGCTCACGTGTGGAGAGAATTTCAGAACACCTCTGAAACTTTGCCAACAGTTGCCTAAAGTCAGCTATTACCAAACAGGATATTGAATTAGCTCCATGACCAAAGAAAGAATCAACCATATCTAGTACATTGAGCTCACAAGTATAGCATGGTGTTCCAGTGAAATGATCGCTCAGATGAAGACAGGACACTGTCTAAAATACAGAGAAAGAATGAGAATGACACTGGAATAGGCAGGAATACTTAGTGTGCAAAAGAGGGGAACAAAGGAGATTAATTACAATTGATTGACTGGGAAATGGGCAGTGATAGAGAAGAAGCTAGTAAAGGCAATGAATGTGAAGGTGGAGAGGGTGCCATGGAAATCCCAGATGGTGATTCTTGTGCAAGTAGTTATTCTTTGGCAAGTGATGATAGGATACCTGAGCCTCATAAGGGAAAACCTGGCTTTATTGCCTAGCTGGACTGAAAGTGAATAAATGCCCCTGCCTCAGTTTCCTGAGTTCTGGGATTACAGTCATGCACTACCACATTTATGTTTGAAACATTTAACTTACTTTCATGCTTGATTATTTGTTTTTCACCTTTGACTTTGATAGTCTTACATCTACATTTCTGGACCTTGGCATGAACATGTGTCGGTTAAGATATAAGGAAAGAATAGTAAATCCAACAGCTTCCCATACTGAAACACCTACCTTGGGTATCTTTGAACTCACTGTGCTCATCTTACCTGTGTGGAGACTGTCCATTCTGCTCTGCTACTTGAGAGGACTGCCAGATTCTCAGCTGTGTACTAGAGGAACACAGAGGTGAAGGATTTAGGATGGCAATGTGAACAAAGAAATTTACTTCACTGAAACATCTGTCATTTACCTTATTTTTGCGTGTCATTTTACCTTGCTCAGAGTTTATATTCTTTTTATGGTATGATGAAAAAATAACATTTATTTTCCTCAGCATTTAAGTTTCTTGTTTGTTTTCATTGAGTCAAACTTCTGAGAAAGAACAACTAACCTCATGCAAATTTCCAGAAATGGATGTTTTTGTTATCGTATTCCCTTGTAAGAAAATAATTCTTGGTCTGGAAAGTCAGGAAATAGAAATAGATTAAAATTTTAAACAAGACACGTTTATTTGTGCTGACAGTAGGCTTTGGATTTTTAGTTGCTAAAATGTATGTGACTATGTTCAGTCTGGTCCACTCAGATGAGAGCATGCTTCTTTACTAAGTTATTGACAACTGAAAACTTTTGAAGTTTTTATTTTCTTGTCAGACCATTAAACATTTCTTCAGAGAACATGAAAGTCATACTATTTTCCTCTTCATAGAGTCCACTGTGCTTCAGGTAATTCAGCTGTAACCCTTAGCACAAAATCTGGTGTACTGGCTTCTGGATTTATTGGAGCAGCCTAGCTGCCACAAATAAGGGAAACTATGCATCCTATGTTCTCTGAGTCTGGATTACTTCCCTTAATGTAATGCTTTTCCAGTCTTTCCATTTAGTTACAAATTTTAGTCTATAGTACTCTGTGATGGATGAATGGGATTTCTGTGTGTGTGTGTGTTTATACATACATTCATACACACACACACACACACATATATACATATATATATATATATATATATGTAAACTTATACGTATATACCATATTAGAGGGTTATCTGGGTATTGGAAAGTGAGAGACATGAGTCTTATCACCCTGTCCATGGGCAGTGACATGAGCTCTTGGGGCAAGAGTCCTGAGCCTTGTTACTCTTGTGCATGGCCTGAGGTGGCAACATTTGCTCAGCTATGAGGCATAGAAAGAGGATGTTTTTCTCCAACTTTAAGCTAGATACTGAGATCAGCTATCTCAAACCACATGACTTCTAGTGTAGTAATCCAACTAAAGATTCAAAGAAACTATTTTATTTTATTTTATTTTATAGTCCTGGGTCCCTAACTCTCACCAGGTCACTGTCCCTGAGCCCCTTTTTGCTCAAGGCAAGCACTCTACCACTTGAGCCAAAGTGCCGCTTCTCACTTTTGGGGAGATTATGTGGAGATAATAATCTCATGGATTTTTCTGCCTGTGTAGGCTTCAAATAGCAATCCACAGATTTCAGCCTCCTGAGTACCTAGGTTCACAGGCATGAGCCACTGGTGCATAGCTAGAAACTAAATAATGAAAATATCCATTATCTACTACCTCCCATCTTTGGAAATATGTTCTAGCATGTTCTCATCAGATCAATGTTAAACTACTAGTCACTAAGAAAATAATTCTTGACACACTCATTACTACAAATCAAAAGAAATCATTGAACTAAGCTCCTCAATATGACATGACACTGTTTAACTCTTACACATAATCCCCCCAATTTATCTCATTCTTGGATCTTCAAACCACCTTCTAATAAATATGAAAATTTGTATGTGTAAAAGTGAGTGCATGATTTGAAAAGAAAGTTAATAAATATTTTCCTATGACAAGAAAATAGAAACTAGAGTTGGGAATGTGGTTTAGTAATAGAGTGTTTGCCTAGCATGCATAAAGCCCTGGGTTTGATTCCTCAGTACTACATCAAAGCCAGAAGTGGTGCTGTGGCTCAAGTGTTAGAGCACTAGCCTTGAACAATAGAAGCTCAAGAACACTGCCAATGCACTGAGGTCAAGCTCCTGGACTGGCAAAAACAAACAGGACTGGAATAAAATAGGAACTATTAATCATTTTTATTAGTATTGTGAAAATACCATACGGATGGGTTACAATTGCATAGGCAAGATAGTGAGTACATTTCTTATCAAGCATTGTTGCCTCCTCCTTTGTTTCCCCATACCATCCATTCCACTCTCAACCCTGCCAACCCCACACACCCTATACCACCACCTCCGCACCCCTCACCCCCCACCTCGCCTAAGTTGTAAAGTTCGTTTTTCAACATAACTTTTTGTACATCTCATTGTTGTAATGGGTCCACCTGTAATCCTATTTAAACAGTGTGTTTATTCCCTTCCCCTCCACAAATTATATCAATATCAAATAGAGTGAAAGCAGGGCTTATAGCCTGGGGAAGGTACATACAAAGCAACAAAGAAATAATCTTATAAATATGTTGGAAACAATCGCAAGAAAAAAAAAAAAAACATTTGAACCCTTATCTTGGGGTTCATTTCACCTAGCATCAACTTGTCTGACACTTTCTGTTTGTCTCAGACATATACTAGTTATTACAAATAAAGGAAAACATGGGATCTATGTTTCTTTGGGCCTGGCTTACTTCACTTAATATAAAGTTTTCCAAGTCTTTCCAATTCTTAAAAAAATAGGGCAATGTCATTCTTTCTGATGGAGGCATAGAATTCCATTATTTATATATATATATAATATATTATATAATATATATACTATATATATTATATACATCAGGTTTTCTTGATCATTCATATACTGAGGGGCATCTGGGTTGGTTCCATATTTTAGCTATTGTAAATAAGGCTGCAATAAACATAGTTGTTCTGGAAGCTTTAGTATGGTCTTGTTTGTGATCATTTGGGTAAATGCCTAAAAGTGGGATTACTGGGTCACAAGGGAGCTCTATGTGGAGTCTTTTGAGTAACCTCCATACTACTTTCCAAAGTGGTTGAACAAGTTTACACTCCCACCAACAATGCAGTAAGGTTCCCTTCTGTCCAAATCCCCTCCAGCAACTGTTGTTATTAGAGTTCTTGATTATAGCCATTCTAACTGGGGTGAGGTGGAATATCAATGTTGTTTTGATTTGCATTTCTTTTATGGCTAGGTTGAGCATTTCTTCAAGTGTCTATTGGCCATCCTTCTTTCCTCTTCAGAGAAATTTCTCTTTAAGTCTTTAGCCCACTTATTTATTGAGCAGTTGTTTCTTTGAAGATTTGTTGTTGGGGGATTTAATTTTTTGAGTTCCAGGTATATTTTTGATATGAGACCCTCATCTGTTTTATGGCTAGTGAAAATTTTCTCCCAATCCATGGGCTTTCTATTGATCTTGCTAGCTATGTTCTTTGCCATGCAGAAGCTCTGCTTCTTCAAGCAATCCCATTTGTCCAACCTTTCTTTGATATGTTGTGTCTCTGGGTCCCTATTAAGAAAATTTGGACCTGGGCCAAGGAGACCTAGTGTTTCTCCTATTCTGTCCTATAATGTTTTCAGAATGTCTACTTTGACTTTGAGGTCTTCAATCCATTTGGAGTTGATTCTGGTGCAGTGAGATATATAAGTTTCTAGCTTTAGTTTTCTACAAGTGATTAATCAGTTTTGCAGCACTATTTACTGTAGAAGATTTCTTTCTTCCATTCTATGTTTTTAGCTCCCTTATCGAAGAGTAGATGGCTTTAGGTCTATGGGTTCATTTCTGGGTTTCCATTCTATTCCATTGGTCCTGAGGTCTGTTTTTGTGCCAGTACCAAGCTGTTTTGATTACTATGGCTTTGTAGTAGAGTTTAAAATTTGGTATTGATATTCCTCCAGCACTGTTTTATTCTGTTAAGGATCGTTTTTGCTATTCTGGGTCTTTTATTGTTCCATATGAATTTTTGGATTGCCTCTTCTATTTCCTTGAAGAATGAGGATGGAATATTGATAGGTATTGCATTGAATTGTAGATATCCTTGGGAAGTGTTGCCATTTTTACGATGTTGATCCTTCCAATCCATGAGCATGGGAGGTTTTGCCACTTTCTAAGTTCTGTTTTGATTTCCTTTTTCAGATTTTTAATGATTTCATCATAGAGGTCCTTCACTTCTTTCGTAAAGTTAATTCCTAGGTATTTTATTTTTTGTGGGGCTATTATGAACAGAGTTGCTTTTCTGATTTCAGCCATACTTTTCTAATTGTTGATGTTTGAGGGTTAATTTAATACCCTGCTACTTTGCTAAAGTTTTGAATCAGCTTGAGTATTTTCGAGTGGTGTCCGTGATTCTTGAAATAAAAGATCATGTTATCTGCAAAGATGGAGAGTTTTACTTCATCTTTCCCTATTTGGATCCCTTTTATGTTTTCATCTTGTCTTATTGCTGTAGGTAGGCATTCTAATACTAAATTGAAGAGACGTGTACAGAGTGGACATCTTTGTCTCATTCCTGAGTTTAGAGGAAATGGGGTTAGTTTTTCACCATTAAGTATAATGCTGGCTGTAGGGTTGTCATATGCAGCCTATATTGTATTGAGGAATGTTCCCTGGTTGCCTAATTTTTCCAGAACCTTCATCATCAAGGGGTGTTGGATCATGTCAAATGCTTTTTCTGCATCTATTGAGATAACCATGTGTTGATGTGATGAATTATATTAGTTGATTTGCATATATAGAACCAGCTTTGCATCCCTGAAATGAATCCTGTTTGATCGGGGTGTATGATTTTTTGGATGCATTGTTGAAGACGATTGGCCAAAATTTTGTTGAGAAGTTTTGCATCAATGTTCATGAAAGAAATGGGCCTATAGGTCTCTGGCTTTGATGAGTCCCTGCCTGGTTTTGGGTTATGATGGCTTCATAGAATGAGTTCGGTAGTGAACTTTTGAAATCTCTTTCAATTTCATTGAAGAGTTGAAGGAGTATTGGTGTGAGCTCTGCTTTGAAGGCCTTGTATAATTCTGCTGTAAATCTATCTAGTCCTGGGTTTTTCTTAGATGGAAGGTCTCTTATTGCTGTTTCTATTTCAATGCTTGATATGGGCCTGTCAAGATGGTTTAATTCATCTTGGTTTAGTTTGGGATGTCGATATCTACTAGGAAAAGGTCCATTTCTGCCAATTTCTCAAACTTATTAGCATAAAGGTTTGAGAAGTATTTTCTTATAATGTTCTGAATCTTGGTTGTTTCTGTGTTGATGTTTCCATTCTAATCCTTGATTTTATTTATTTGGGTATGTTCTCTTCTTTTTCTGATAAGATTTTCTAAGGGTCTGTCAATTTTGTAAATTTTTTTCGAAAAACCAACTCTTTGTTAATTCTTTCTATTTTTTTTTGGATTCTAATTCGTTTAATACTGCTTTAATTTCATAATTTTAATTTTCTTTCTGTCTACTGGATTGAGGTTTATCTTGCTGCTCTTTTTCAAGGATGTTCAGATGTCTCATTCAATATTTGGTTTCTGATCTCTCCAATTTGTTGATGTAGGAACTCAGAGCTATATTCTTGCCTCTGAGTATTGCCTTTGCCGTGTCCCAGAGGAGCTGGTAATTTGTGTGTTCATTTTTGTTGAATATCATGAACATTTGATTTTCCTTTCTAATCTCTTCCATGACCTACTGGTGACTCAACAGTGTGTTGTTCAGCCTCTATGTATTACAGGACTCTCTAAGGTGGCTTTTGGTGTTGGGTTCTAATTTTATTCCATTGTGGTCTGAGAGAATGCAAGGTATATCTTCAATGTTTCTGAATTAAGACAAGTTGGCTTTGTGAAATAAAATGTGGTCTGTTTTGGAAAATGTTCCACGTGCTGTTGAGAAAAACATGTGTTCTGATGCTGCTGGGTGAAATATTCAGTAGATATCTGTTAAATCTAGTGATCTATGAAGTTGTTTAGATCTGCGGTTTGTCTTGAATTTTTGCCAAATTGATCTGTCTAGTGGAGATAGTGGTGTGTTAAAGTCCCCAACAATTAATGCTTTGGATCTATGTGAGGTTTGAGGGAAAGTAATGTTTCTTGCATAAATTTCGTGCTCCGTTGTTTGGTGAATAGATATTTTGAATTGTAACATCCTCCTGGAGTAGAGATCCGCTAATTAGTATTTAGCAACCTTCTTTATCTCTTCTCACTAATTTTAATTTGAAGTCTATTTTATCTGATATTAGGATTGCAACTCCCGCCTGTTTATGGGGGCCGTTCGCTTGGTAGATTTTGTTCCAGCCTTTCACATTAAAAATGTGTTTGTTTTTATGGGAACGGTGTCTCCTGAAGGCAGCAGATAGAAGGATCTTGCTTTTTAATCCAACTAGACAGTCTATTTCACATAATTGGAGAGCTAGCTCCCTTAATATTGAGAGATAAGACTGAGAGGTATTTGGGAGTTCCTGTCATGTTATCCACCTTGGTGGCTGCGAGAGCTGAATTCTTCCTATGGTTCTTGGATTCTCAGTTTGGGTGCGGTTTCTTGGTCTTTATTGTGGTTTTGTTGGTTTTCTATGTGTAGGACATCTTTAAGAATCTTTTTTAGGGCTGGTTTGGTGGAGATATATTGTTTCAATTTTTCTTTGCTATGGAATGTTTTTATTTGACCTTAGGTTATGAAGGAGAGTTTAGCTGGGTACAGTATTCTTGGTTGATAATTGTTTGTCTTTAGGCATGGCATACATCATTCCAGGCTCTTCTTGCTTGGATTTAATCTGCTGAGAAATCTGAGATGATTCTAATTGTTTTGCCTTTATAGGTAATTGATCTTTTCTCCTTAACAGCTTTAAGGATATTTTCCTTGGTGTGAATTGATCCTGTGTGGGTTATAATGTGACAGTGGGATGTCCTGTTCTGGTCTCGTCTATTTGGAGTTCGAAAAGCTTCTTGTATCTGAATAGGCCTATCTTTCTGCATGTTTGGGATGTTCTCTTCTAGGATCCTGTTAATCAAATTTCCTAGACCATTAACTTCTGTCTCTAGGTGCTCCTCTACACTCATTATCCTCAGATTAGGTGTCTCTTAAATCTTGTATTGATCTATAATATTCCTTGGATTTGTCTTGGATGGCTGTATGTTCTTTCTCTATAATATCTAGGATGTCTTCATTAATTGAGATTCTATCTTCTGCATGGTTTAACCTACTGTCAAGACTTTCCACTTTGGTTTTATTTCTTTTCCTTCTAATTCGTCGTCTTTGATGGCTTCAATTTCTTAGTTGGAGCTTTGTTTTAGATCTTGTATGAACTTTTTTACTTCCTTAATTTGTTGTTCAGTGTTTATTCTCAAATCACTTAGTTGATTGGTTATAGTTTCCTTGGACTCCCATTCCTTCTGTTTGTCTCCCTTCAGCATTCCCTTTGTGGTCTCCTTGACTCCTTTCAGCTCTCTGTTTATGGATTCCATGAATGCTTCTACTGATCTTTGTGTATTCTCATCCTGCTCTCTCAATTCCTGTATTACTCTTTGATTAACTTCCTCATGTTCTCACAATTCCTGTAGATCTCTTTGACTGTTCTAAGCCTGCTCACAAAATTCCCGTGTCTCTCTTTGTTCTCAGCCTGTTCATGCAATTCATGTCTTTGTTTTGACTGTTCTCAGCCTGCTCACACAATTACTTTATTTCTCTTTGACTGTTCTCAACCTGCTCACACAATTCCTGTATCAATCTTTGAGTAGCTTCCTCACACTCACGAGATTCCTGTATTAATCTTTGGTTTACCTCCTCTCTCTCCCTGAGTCCCTTACAGGTCTTTAATCTTTTCATTCACAATGTTTACCAGGAGTGTTTGTAGAGCTCTTTGGGAACTGTACACTGGATTATTCATTAACTGTTCTGTCACCTGATTATCATGAGTGGGAGTTGAAATACCCGGACTTACCATTTTTCTTGTTCTTTTCTGGCTTGTTCTGCCCATTTGGTATGAAAGTAACACCAATTTTGTGCTAGAAGACTATTTTAAGGCAAACATCAACCAAAGTCCTGTAGTTGCACAGTCAAAAGCCAGTTGATATAATCTAGTTCAACAGACACAATCTATTCAACATCAAACAACTATGGATTAATGGGCTAAGAACAGCAATGAAGAATTTGGCAAACCAGAAATTATTAGGTTTTGGGAGAAATATGAGGAAAAATAGGATTAGAGGGATATGGAGAGGTAAAAGTAGAGTGATTTAACCAACTCCTAATCTCAGAGAGGGAAATGAATTGGACAGAATGTTAGGAGAGAGATTAAAAAAGGGAAGAAAAAAACAAGAAAAAATGGAAAAACAAAAATTCTTAAAATATTATATATAAAGAGATAATACTGCTATTATCTCTATTGTCTCTATTATCAATACTGCTATTGAAGAATTTAAGCCAAAGAGGTTGAATAATAAATTTCTGGATTAAATGTGTACACAAAGGGGGATAAGGTCTAATAATCGACGATGGAATATATCTGCGGATGAACAGAAAAGCAATTAAGTCACACAAAAAAGAAAGAGAAAAGAATGAAGAAAATAAAGAAAGAAAGCACCAAAAGGTCAATAGAGATAAAAAAAAAAAAGCACACACACATATATACACCTAAAGTAAAAATTATAAGAGGAAAAAACAAGATTAATAAGAAACAATTTTTAAAAAATTAAAAATTAGAAAAAGATCTTTTAATTTTTTTGAGGGGGGACATGGGAAGATCCTGTATCTCCCTTGTGTTCATAACCAGTCTCTTTGTGGAGTCTTTGGTCTGCTTGAAACGTTTGGTTTTCCTGTGGCTTGATTGGTTTCTTTTATTTATTTTTTTGTGGGGGTTCCTGTCGTGGGGTGTGAACTCTGGGCCTGTGTACTGTCCCTCAGCTCTTTAGCTCAAGGCTAGCACACTACAACTTGAGCCACTGTGCCACTTCAGGCTTTTTTTTTTCTTTTTGCTTATGTGGTGCTGGGGAATCGAACCCAGGACCTCATGCATGCAAAGCAAGCGCTCTACCACTGAGCCACCTTCCTGGCCCTTGATTGGTTCCTTTTTATTATTTTATTTTATTGTAAAAATATTGTACAGAGGTGTAATTACATGGGCAAGATATTGAGTACATTTGTTATCAATCATGGTAGCCTCCTCCTTTGTTTCTGCTTCCCATCCCTTCCCATCTTCCCCCCGCCACCCCCACCCAATCCTCCTTCCCCCCCTCCAAAGTTGTAAAGTTCGTTTTTGACATAACGACTTGTACATCTCATTGTTGCAATGGGTCTACCTGTATCCCTATGTAAACGATTTGTTTTTTCCTTCCCCTCTACAAATTATATGGAACCAACCCAGATGCCCCTCAGTAGATAAATGGATCAAGAAAATGTGGTATATACACAATAGAATTCTATATCTCCATGAGAAAGAATGATATTGCCCTATTTGTTAGGAAATGGAAAGACTTGGAAAAAATTGTATTAAGTAAAGTAAGCCAGGCCCAAAGAAACCAGGTCTCATGGTTTCCCCTATTTGCAATAACTAGTATATGTCTGAGTCAAGCAGAAATGGTCAGATAAGTTGATTTTAGGCTAAAAGAACAAAGATAAGGATTCAAATGTTTGTTCTTTCTTGTGATTGATTGGTTTCTTAAGTCAGTTTGTTTGAGCAGGAAGAAAAATGCTCTGCATTATCCAGATCCTTCTCTCAGGCTAGTTCAGTGGGAGGGAGATCTGCTTTGAATATCACAAAAGAGGGAGATGGCTGTTTCCTCTAGTTTGGAGATGCTGTGAGGAGGCTAGGTTCTGGGTAGTGATAAGGCCTTTCAGCAAACAATAGCTTTTCCCTGAAGGGCTAGCTTTTGAGACACTCACAGAGCCCAGCCTGGACCCATTCTCAGGGTTTATGTTTACTGAATTTCAGTTGATTGACTAGGCTGCTGTAGTGAGGGGCAGCCTCTGGTTCTGTTTACCCAGTGACAAAAGACACTTCTCTAGGGGCGGAGCTTTCTTTTCCTGGTCTGGGTGACTTTCCCCTGGGTGGAGTATAGCCTGGAAGGTCAGGTCAGGTTCCTGTGACCTGCTAAGTGAGTCTTTTGTTCTATTTAAATATTTATTTATATATATTGTAAATATACCATACAGAGGGGTTACATTTACATGGGCAAGATGATGAGTTCCTTTCTTATCAAGCATTGATAGGGCCTGAGTTGGAACTAGCTGCTCAGCTTGGCCTTTGTCTGTATCAAAGATGGAGATCTGTGGTGGGGGGGGGGGCAGCCTTCCCTCCTCTAGTCCCTGAGAAGGAGTGAGGATGTCAGGGTTCTACTCATGCCAGAGTATTGCTTCTTAGATTGTCTGTGGTCTGCAATATGCAGGATGAAGATATCTGCTCCTTGTCAGTTCTTGCTGGTGTTGAGTAGAATCCGCTGGCCTGCTGCATCTGGCACCTTTGTCCCAGGCTCTCTGTGTTGTAGATATGGTGGCTCTGGCCACCGCAGCTGCCGCAGACGTGGGTACAGGCAGTGCTCAGATCTGTCTCCTAGCCTGGATTTTCCCTCTCTGGCACAACTTTCTGTTCTGTAATGGCACACTTGGTGTGATTTTCTGGCCTAGGACTGTTCACTGGAACACTAAAACTGCTTTCTATGTGAGAACTTGTTTAGCCTCCAGCTTTTCCTCTGCCATCTTCCTGGAAATCCAGGGACTATTAATCTTATATGCATTTCTGAACTTTATAATGTGTAAAATATATTTTTAGCAAATTAGATGTTTTTAAAAAGTGAAAAGATTAAATATTCCATGCTGCCTAAAATATGTGTTATTTTAAAAAATTGATATCAATGAACTCATATTCCTTGAATAACGTACTATATATGCACCTTTGAAGAAGCAAATTTAAAATTTAGAATTTATTTGAAGTGCTGAGACTTGGAAGGAAACCTTCTGCATGCTCAATGTATCTAATCATAAACAGGGATACTTAACCTAATGTAGAAAGCAAAAAGATAGAGTTTCTATGAAAGGAAGATTAGTTATATTTACAATTGTAGAAAGAATTCAGGTAAAATCAAATAGCACCCCAATGGAGTGCTCTTAGGGGCTGAAAAAGGTACCTCATTCCCTGGATTGTGAATAAACACTCTAAAATTGTGACAGATAAATACTATTATATAACGAGTACTATTTGGTTCATTCATCTCCAGAAAATGTCATTCCTTCTATTTCATAATATTGAATAAACATTCCAATTACTAAACTATACACAATGTTTCAATGTTTACATTTTATGAAAACCAACTGAAGCAATATTTGTTCCCAATGAATGTAAGATGATGAGTTTTAAAGGGCTTCATATCTCTTAAGACATTTGACTTACATTAATGGTCCGGAGATTTAATATATGTGGATATGTAGATTACACACACACACACACACACACACACACACACACACACACACACACACACACACACACACACAAGCATATGCATGTATATTTCAACAAGTAGTATAAAAATCTTTAAAAACAAATCATACCAGGCTGGGATGTACCTCAGTGGCAAAGTGCTTGCCTAGCAAGTACAACGTCCTGGGTTCGATCCCCAGTACCAAAAAAGAAAAGACAAAAAAAAATCATATCACTGGTAGCTGCAGATCAAACAATTACACATAAAGTATAGGTTTTTAAAAGACTGGAAATGGCTCATCAGAATACTTGATAAAATTCATATTAGAGGCCCATTTCTTCCAATCTTATTACTGATGTGTCATTTCAATGTGTAATTCCCTGAAAACATTTGTCCCTTCTTTTTGGATTTACTTCTAGGAGTCTCTGTGTTTCTTGTTCTTGGTGACTATGTTAAAGGCCAGGACAATGGTTGGGGTGTCTTCTTTGTAGTTATCTGACATGGTAAAGATAACGCCATCATCTACATCATCTCAAAACTCCTGAAAGTCACAGTGGCTGTGATCCTAGGAAACCCAGGTCTATCTAAGTTTACAGGAAAGCCTGGGGAAATCTTCCTTTCAACAAATTCTCTAAAGTTGATAAAGGGCTTGAAGGGAGCAATCACTTCTAGAATATTAAAAAACTCCCTACCTAAGGGAAATTCTTGACTCATGTCAATTGTGCCTTCAAATGTCTCCTTTTTTTTTGCATGCCAATTCTCTTCACAGATGTGGAGCTTTTCAACTTCTAGGAGATCTATAATCTTGCTGTGTGATAGTGCTATGAGGGATTGTCTTGGAATAGGGTCAAAATTCTTTTCCATTGAGCACTGCCTCAGCCTCATAGGATGAGGAGAGAGGGAGGAGTTGGGGACGGCAGGAAGAAGGTTCCTTCTAATACAGGCAAGGCCACTCTGAGAAGAAGTCAGAGGATCCCTCTACAAATAAAATGTCCACTAAGGAGCCAAGTAGGAAGGACCTTAGCAGGGCTAAGACTCAGGAATGAAGCAGTGATTCTAGCAGGAGCCAGGGACCTGAGTCCTGCTCTGGCTCAGCCTCCAGCTTTGGCTCCTGCAGCTGCTCCAGCTCTTTCTCAAGAAGCTCCAGCATAGTCCTGCAGCTGCAGATCTGCTTCCAGCAGTGCCCCAGCTCCCTAGCCCCCAGCCCTTATCTGCTCAGACATCACACCAGACCATGGTCCCCTACAAATCCAACACCCAGGAGGTCATGCCCCTGGAGCCCAGGATTCCCCAGACAAGGCTTCTAGTCCCTGGACCACAGCCCCTGATTCAGCTCCATCTCCACCTGATAAGCAGGTACCTGATGCTCCCCCCTTATAATACAACTCAGTTTTGTCACTTCACTAGCCCACGAGTGGCTGTAACAAAGGATCCCTTATTGAGACAATTCATCTGCAGCCCAGTTATGGCTCCCAAATTTTTGTGGATTTGAGGCTCTCTTCATATGTGTGGCCTGTAATTTTCTGGCTAGAGAGTTCATTCCTTCTCCATTCCTAGAGTGTTTGGTGCTTCCAGGCTTGCCACTGATTACTGGGGATAGTCTGGCAACATAGGGGTTCCCTTGTTTGTCCAAGGCATAGGCTTTCAGGGAAAAGGGATGAAGCTGCTGTTCCTGTTAGGCCTGGCCCTTGACCCTGACTAAGCCCCGTTCTACCCTGAGAGAATACCACACCGTGTTCCTTGCTGTGAATGGGTCTGTTTACCAAAGACTGCCCCCACCTCATTTTGCCTGCCATTCATGGTGTTCTTGCAGGTTTGCCTTGGCAATATGTATATTGCTCCCTCCCTCCTTCCCTTTCTCCTCCCTCCCTCCCTCTTTCTCTTTCTCTCTCTTTCTCTCTCTCTCTCTCCCTCCCTCTCTTTCTCTCTTTTGCCTTTATTGTGTATATCTACTATATCTACTATATAGTGTTGTATATATACTATTATTAATTTTGAGTTTTATAACTGTAGTATTTTAGGTAAGGTTGTGTTTATGCTT
>NW_024871867.1:0-22541 GCF_019054845.1 Dipodomys spectabilis
CTGTACTTCCATGTCTTTGTCTATGTATTGTATTCTTATAGGTGAAATTCCCGAGTAGCTATGATGAATGGCACCAACCTAGGAAATTTTATTCTATACAATGAGTTCATAACAGAGAGACTTCTTTCAAGAAAGTGCATGTTCTGGGGCTCCGTTCACTGTTTACAGTGTAACCTGAGAGTTTCTTTGCATCCAAGGCCTGCTGGAGGAAGTCTCTCGTTGTCTGGACAGGCACACAAAAGACCTCACTTCTGTACAGCTGGGTAAAAACCAACTTCATCTGGGCCAGTTAGTGAGGATTAGCGTGGGTGGGCTCTGAAGGTCAGGAGAAAAAAGCCTGTTTGTACCCTTAGCAATCTCTCTCCCCAGTGTTCTGTTTTAACAGGAGGCTTTCATTTTTGCCACCTCCCATGGAAGTCCAAGTTCTGTGCACATATCATGCCTTTATGAGACTATATTCCGCTGTTCAGTTACAGTGCTCAATAAAATTCAGGAGTCCTTTAGGCAGACAACTACGGCACTGAACATAAGGAAACGTTTCATTGCAGGCAATGTTGGGCCAATGATGCCTATCCTATGTTTCTGGAAGCTTGGGAAATCCAAGCACATGTTGGATATCACAAAGCTTTCTGTCATCTAGGACTGGTGAAGCTCATCAGGTTTTGAAACTTTTGACTTCTCCTAGTTGGGCCCTGGGTGGCTAGATTTGGGGGTTGAACACAGGGCCTGGGTGATGACCATGAGCACAGTGCAGAAGCCCAGTGCTTTACCATTTTGTGTAACAATATCACTTCTGATATGTTAATGTATGTGTGTGTGTGTGTGTGTGTGTGTGTGTGCGCACGATGGTGTGTGTGTGCGCGGGTGTGTGTGTGCGTGCACACACATACATGAGACCTGAAGCTTGACCTCAGTCCCTGAGCACTGTGCCTAGTTTCTCTTGTATAATGATATCCCTCTCCCACTTGAGCCACAGAGCCACTTCAGGCTTTGTTCTAGTGATGTGGTCCTGAGAAAATGAAGCCCAGAATTTCATATATGGAAAGCACTTTACCACTAAAGCACATTCCCAGCCCTCTACTTCAGCTTCGTTAGTTTATTTCTGTCTTTTTTTATTGTTGTTGTTGTCGGTTGAAGGAGTTGAAGTCTTGGCCTGGGTGCTGTCCCTGACCTCTTCAGCTCAAGTCTTGTGCTCTACCACTTGAGCCAAAGAGCTACTTCTGGTTTTCTGGTGGTTCATTGGAGCTAAGTTTCTCAAGAACTTTCCTGCCTAGGCTAGCTTTGAACCATGATCCTCAGATCTCATCCTCTTGAGTAGCTAGGATGAGAGACATGAGCCAAAAGCACTCAGCTTCCCCTTCAGGTTCTTAGTAGTGAATTGGAGATAATAGTCTCATGGTACCTTTTGTGTCTGAAATAGTTTGGAACCCAGATCTTTAGAACTCACCTTCCGGAGAAGGCAAGATGACAGACTTCAGCTACTGACACATTGGCTGTGGGCTCTGCTGCAAAGGGGTCCATGGCTCCACGTGGTGGAGTGCTAACCATGAGCCCAAGAGGTAAGGGTCAGCGCCTAAGCCCTAAGTTCAAGGTTCATGACTGAGAGAAAACAAAACCAAACCATTGTCTGCTGTAGACAACTCACTAGTCTTCAGTAATACATAATGTTGTCCCTGACATGGAGACCTTTCTGAGCCTCAATATTCTTGTCTGTATAATCATCTAAGTTGTGGAGCTCTTACATAGACAAGATGTAAGAATGCACCCGGTTAAGGACACAGCACATGGCACTCTTTGCACCACTCAGCACACAAGATCCTGTTAAAGAATCAGCACCCAGCACCCAATGCAGGACTCAACACACTGCATCCTATGAAAGACTCAGCACACAGCACCCTGTGCAGGACTCAGAACAGAGCACCCTATGGAGGACTCAGCACATAGCTCCATCCCACAAGCTGTCATTAGATTTAGGGTGCTTTCATCAGTATCACCATTGTTTGAGGCAAATTTTACAAACCATACAAGTTCACATCTAATGGTTTAGTGGGGTGTCTTTTGGGGCAGGGGATGTTAGCGATGGTGCTTGAAGTCAAAGCATGGGGATACTGTTCTAATAACATTTGCTCAAGGCTAGAAATCTACCTCTTGGAGCCACATTTTTAGGTGTCTCTCAGACTTCCTGCCAGGACTGGGTTTTAAACCCCCTGAGCAGCTAGGATGACGGGCATGAGCCAGGATGACTTGAGTAACCCGTGGAGCTGGGTTGCAGCAGTTTACATGTGGCTAAGTCAGATTAGGTGGCAGCTGTCAGCACCAGACTCCTAGCTTGATCTGTAATGAGGTATTTGAAGTTCTGTCCTTCGATAATTGCAGTTAGAACATTCTACATTTTCTGGCATCAGACCTGGGGATTGAGTAAGAGCTTAGACAATGTCCCTAAACGTTTGTGCTCAAGGATAGCATTCAATTGATTGAAAGACAGCAGAACTTCTGGGTTTTCTGTTTTGTGGCACTGAGGAATCGAACCCAGGGCTTATTAGGGGAGCACTCAACCACTGAGCCCCAGGACATTTATTACTCTTATTTATTTTTTATGTATTTTATTTAGTACTATTACATATATAACATTTATTTCATTTATTACATCTTATCACATGGATTTATTTACATATGGATTATACATCATACTGAGACCCACAACTTTCACAGAGAAGGAAAAAAGTGGGTCAAAATTGGCTTCTGACTCCACATATAAACTTTTGGCCATGCTGGGATTTGAATTCACAGCCCACAATGCACAAATCATGAATGGGTCAGTTGTAAAATAAAAGCCTTTGGCAAACTGAACTGCCAGCCAGTTCTGAGGACCTGTGATCAAGCAATAGTAGTGCTGGATAGATAGATAGATAGATAGGTAGATAGAAGTCAGTATTCCCTAATTGGGAGAATCAAACCATGGTGCTGGAATGGAAGACATTATCCAATACTTTTTGTGTGGCATTCTATAGGAGAATCATGAACTAACTGCAAATTTAATTGTTACTTTTATAACATTTCATTAGGCATTCCCATGGATAGGAATGATTTTCTCAAGATCTCCCTCCATTTGTAGGTAGCAGTCCAGGCACTTCAACTCCAGGCTGTAACTCTAGGCTGCAACCCAGCCTAGAGTGATCAATGCTGAGGCACAGCTGCCATTGAACTTGACAAACTAAAAATACATAATACATACATGCATACATACATATATACATAGATACATTAAAATATTTAAATAATTATGATGCTACTTGGCATATTCGTGCCATTTTTTCTGCCAGGCCTGGGATTTGAACTCAGGGTCTGGGTAAATCTTCAGTACTGTCGGGGAAGGGAAAGCTCACAATGCTGGAAGAAAAGAAAGACAGGCCTGTTCCCAGGGGCTGAATTCAAGTCCTAGCATTCACATAAATAATATTCATATGCATTTTAAATACATGATTTATATTTACATACACATGTTTACTGCATATTGCAGTTAGTGTAGTTATTCATTTTATTTTGTTTTTTATTTATTTATTATATATTTTAGAGAGTATGATTACATGTATACAGTTTTTTACATCCTATTAAATAGAACATAGATTTGCCTATGTATTATACATCATTCCTGAGACCCAGGACTTTCACTGATAAGGAAAACAAGTGGGACAATTGGCTTCTTCTACCAGGATTAAGTTTTTGGCAGTTCTGTGATTTGAACTCCGGGCCTAGAAGGCCCACTTTATGAATGGGTCAATGCTAGCACACCAGTCTGTCGCAAGTGAATTTGCAAGGCAAATTTGAGGACCTGAGATGAAGCCCTAGGAGTGGCCAATATATAAACAGATAGATATGTAGATTGCAGTGTGTGTATTTACATATGTATATGCATCTATAAATAAAGTTATAGAGACAGATAGACATTTATGTAGATTCTAATGTATAAGTCTATATAAAGAGTGATGTCTATATCTTATTTTTATATATTCTATTAATATGAATTATTTGGTCTAAAATTATGTCTCCATTAATTAATCAGAGTGGGAGACTTAATAAAGTATTAATTAATTTAATCAATGACCTATATTTATTGTGTACAATCTTGTACTACAATGACTAGCTAATTAGTAGTTCAACTGGTACATTACAAAGATTCTATTATTGTTCCTATATATAGTAACGAGTAGGTGGAAGTCCTAGGATCAAGCTATGGGCCTTGGTTTCTGGGTTTGGCTCAGGCTTCACTGACAGCCCGACAGCCTTCAGCCATGCAAGGTTATGTACAATTTTTAAGCTGAGTCATTGAGACCCAGGATGGTCACAGTGCAAAGGAAACAAAGGTAAAACTGTTGTCTAAAACTTCCTGGTTTTTCCTCCTCCATCTTGGTTGGCTTATTTTTGTGCCAGAGCTGGGAGTTGAACTCGGGTCCTAGGACCCCTGGATCATCTGTGGGTGTAAAAGCTGCATCCCAGCCTAGGGTAATCAAGGCTGAGGCAGAGTTGTGGCGACCATAGTACAAGCTCCGTGCCTGCCACCCCAAAAAAGTTAAGGTCCTGGCTAGGAGTTTGGGTCATTTTATCTGCCATACCTGGAATTTGAACTCACGGACTGGGTAACTCTATTGTGCTCTGGGTGAAGTGAAAGCTAACCTCCTAGAAGAAAAAAAAATCCGGAGCATTTCCCAGTGTGTGAATTCCAGCCCTAGAACTGGCAAAAATAATATTTATATACGTGTATAATATATATCATATATATATTTGTATAGATATTACATATTGTTCCTAGGACACAATATTTCCACAGAAAGGAAATCAGGTCATCATTGCCTTCTTACTCCACCTTTTGACTTCGGCACTGCTGGGATTTGAACTCAGTGCCTGGAATGTCTATTTCATCAAGGGGTCAGTTTAACCACAGCAGCCTCAAACAAATTCAATGCCAGGCAGTTCCCAAGACCTGAGTTCTAGCCCCAGGAGTGGCCAATATATAAATAGATAGACGTGTAAATTGCTGCAAATACATGTATATAAATATATTGAGAGAGAGCGAAAGAGATTGAGATGTATATGTACATTCCACTGTACATTTAAATATAAATATATAGAATATGAGATGTCTATATATAACTAAATTACAAGTAATATATTACTAATAATTATTAGGTATTTGCCACGCCTACTCCGGTGGAGTCTGCTTAGCATGGGAAACCTACTTTCAGACCTGAGAATGGGGCTTCATAGAAGCCTATCTCTGAGAATGGGACTTCACTGAAGTCTACCTCAGAGAATGGGGCTTCAAAGAGGCCTACCCCCTGGAAAGGCTTGCAAGCCCCTGGGAAAGATGTGTTTTTGTTCCTGTTTTTCTTTTCTTCACTGTATAGGAGTGCCTATTAAGCTTTTACTGTTCCTGCTGCTTATTGTACTCACTCATGCTCAACGTTCCCTTATTCAAGGCTCTTTCTTAAAAGTGTTGACGACTCCAACATCCGATGAGTGTCCTGAGAATATGACTAACTCACCAGAGTTAAGTGCTACCCTGAAAGCCCCTCTTATGGAGGCTAGTAGACAAGTCATAAGTAAATATAAAAGTATTGGGGGTTTCATGATGTCACTTCAGCAGAAGGAATTGTTTGTAAGAGATTTACAAGAAGCTGTAGGCACAGCTAGAGCAGAAAGAGTGTATGGCTATTCCTTTAATTCTAAAACATATACAATAGATTCATATAGATATCCTGTAGATAAGAAAGATGTAGAGGGATATTTAGACCAAAAGCTAAATAAGATTCCTAAAAAGTTGGTAGATGAAAGGTGGCAATGGCTTTTCAGAGGAAAATGGTGGGATCCTCCATTATCTAGAGGACCCCAAAGACATCCCCCAGATCCAGCCTTTAACAGGTGTATATGACAAGGATGGCAACCATTGGGAAAACTACTTAGGAGAAAGAACTTCCTGTTACTCTCTTTCATTTACTGAGAGACTTGCTAGATCTAGGCCTCATTGGTGCTTACTATTAAAGAAGGAACAAGAAAGATCTTATGAGACAGTTAAGGCCTCTATAGAAAAGAGTAAACGATTATGTGAAAGGTTTACAGAAAAGACACTAGGAGCTTAAATTTGATATATGGCCAGATTTAATTAAGTATAGTGAATATCATGATTTTTGGCCACAAATTGGTAACCTTCTAAGCACAATTGCTTAGAAAAGATTTAAAATGTATAAAGTACAAAACTAAACAAAAGTAACTATGAAGTACTAGAGTACATGCCTTTCTGTTCAACACCTTGCCCATATGCTCTGGTTAATGGTTAATTGGTGATAAACATCGAAACCCATTGTATTTCTTAAAAATAGAGGTAAAGCTGAAAACAAGTGCCTATCGTCATAGCTCGTCATCCAAAAAACAAGATCAGGCGACCAGCTGGTGAATACCCAAGAACGAAGCCTTGCAGTAAGATTGTGTAACATTTTGCCCTTTCTCATGGAGACTTTTGCTATAAAAGCTTGTTATCCTCTGCATTAAATCGCACTCAGCATCCACTCCTCTTGTGTGTGAGTTGTCTGTTTGCCATCTCCCCACCTATTCCAGTTCCTCCACTAGGTGTCCTCCATCGTCCCGACAGAGCCGGTCCGGGGCAGGTATTTAATTATGCCTCCATTTAATGAAGTATCATGGATTAAGGCACAATAAAGTAATTCCTTGTGTAAATGGAGCTCAGCGACAATTTCTAGGCTCATAGTTCAAGCTCAGGACCTGCACTAAAAAGAAAGAGCCAGTAATTCCATGTATCTGTGTATATATGCATGTATTTCTATCAGTGAACATCCATAGTCATTAGGAAGAATAGCACCCAGCTAAGAAATTTGCTTTGACTAGAATGATGTCATAGCACAGAGAGTGCTTTCAAGACAGTGCATGTTCCTGGTCAAAAAAAAATTAAGACCTTGGCTTGGAATTTGCATCATTTTTCTGGCAGGCCTGGGATTTCAACTCAGGGTCTGATTAAATCTGTGGCACTGTAGGGGAGGAGAAACTCACCATCGTTGAAGACAAGAATTTCAGACCAGTTTCCAGGGCCTGAATTCAAGCCCCAGCACTTGAAAAAATAATATTCATATATGAGATCTATTTACATACATGTGTTTACTCCCTATGACATTACCCTTATTTATTTTTTATTTATTTTATTTAGCACTATTAATATATAACATTTGTTTCATTTATTACATCTTATCACATGGATTATTTACATATGGATTATACATCATACTGAGACACACAACTTTCACAGAGAAGGAAAAAAAATGGGTCAAAATTGGCTTCTGACTCCACATATAAACTTTTGGCCATGCTGGGATTTGAATTCACAGCCCACAATGCACAAATCATGAATGGGTCAGTTGTAAAACAAAAGCCTTTGGCAAACTGAACTGCCAGCCAGTTCTGAAGACCTGTGATCAAGCAATAGTAGTGCTGGATAGATAGATAGATAGATACATACATACATACATACATACATACATACATACATACATACATACATAGATGTGTAGTTTGTTATGTATATTAGAGAGAGAATGTGAGAATATTAAATTATATACATTATGAATTGTTAGTTATTTAATTATGCCTCCTTTTAATGAAGTATCATGGTTGAATACTTATTAAAGCATTAATGTAAAAGAAGTCAGTATTCCCTAATTGGGAGAATCATACCATGGTGCTAGAATGGAAGACATTATCCAATAATTTTGTGTGGCATTCTATAGGAGAATCATGAACTAACTGCAAATTTAATTGTTACTTTTATAATATTTCATTAGGCATTCCCATGGATAGGAATGATTTTCTCAAGATCTCCCTCCATTTGTAGGTGGCAGTACTGGCACTTCAACTCCAGGCCTTGGTATTTTACTTCAAAATGCAAGCCATTGAAATTACACTGTGAAGATTTCAGATTGTCAGGATGAAAGGAAAGAATGAGAAGAAAAGAAAGCCAAGTGTCAGTCGATCCTATCTATAATCCTAGCTCTTCAGGAGGCTGAGAGGTAGAGAATGCCAGTTTGAATTCAGCCAGGACAGGAAAATCCACCACACTCTTATTTCTGAGGGATTACAGGAATAAAAAATCCCCATGAATGGGGCTATGGCTCAAGGGCAGAGTGCTAACCTTAAGCACAAGAACTCAGGGGCAGTGCCTAGGCTCATAGTAAAACCCCCGGACATGGCAATAAAAAAAAGCCAGTAGCAACATTCTCTCCATGTATGTATGCAAGTGCGACGGACCAGCTCGGCCGGAGCACTGGGACTGATGGGACAGGGATCTCAGGATAGGTGGGCAAAGGAGTCGGCGAAGTGACAAACAGACACAGCCTCAAAAGAGTTGCATCTGAGTGTATCTTTATTGAGGAGAATTAACATTTTTATACAGTGTGAGATTGTGACATAGATTCCTTGTTTATTTAAGCATGTAATCAATTTTTTTAAAGGCAAAGCATTGATGAATTACATGAAAATTGATGACTATCCCACCAACTGTTTAAGCTAAGTGGTGTGAAACAAGTCTAGCATATTGTTTAATAGAATACGTCATCTATTCAGCCTTTTTATGTTTAATAATTAACAAACCTAAGACATCGCTGTACTTACATTGTACTCTTTTTAATTTTATCCAACTAATTTCATCTTTGTAAGCTCCTGTATAAGGAAATGGTTCTTGGTTGGTTCAGGAAATATGTTACTAACTTTATATTTTGTGTGAAAACACCATCTATTCCCTATAACGTAAGTTGGACTAAACTTAATCATAACTGTTGGGAGAATCTTTCTTTTTCTTTTATAATCAGAGGTCCCTTCTTTTTTAGAACTCTCTGAACTACTGGGATAACTCTTTCTAACTTAGTTTAATTCATTGATTTTATCTATTGGACATATCTGGAAATTTTAAGTCTCTATATTTACTATGGGTGAGCTGCAAAACCGCTTGTGAAGTTGTAGTTCCTGGAGGCACCGTCACATCAGATGATAGATTGATTGGGGCATTGCCCACTTTTAATCTTTGGCCTTAGTGTTTATTAGTTAGAGAAGCCGTCTCTATTGGACTGGAAAAATACAGCATGCTCTGTTCGCGGATCAATAGAAAAATAGCCAAAACGAAAATAAAGGCAATGAATGTACAGCCAAGAAGAATATAGTAAGAATAAAGGTAGAGGCTATAAAGGTGCAGGCAAGTGTATGGGAAGCCTTGAACCAACACCCCCTTCCTGATGGCATGCTTCCTTAAAGCTCTTTGTCCAACACAATCTCTCACGCAGACTCCGCAGAAGGTGGCGTGGCACCCACTGGTCACAGAAAGATTTCCACTCAGTTGGAAATACCAGGAACCACTGGAAGTGCAGAAACTTAAGCGTTTGACCTTGTTTCTCTGGCCAGAGACTATTCATTGAACTTGCAGTCCCTTATTCTGTTGTCGATGTCAAATCAGAAGCCATCTATCCACCACAGGCAGCTTTATGGAAGTGCTCCGCCCACCTGCGCCGGCCTCTCTTTGCTGAACCCAGCTAAGGACTCCTTGCAGACACATCTTTATGGCTGCTTTGCCTGCTGTAATCTCTGCTCCTTTCCAAACGCTTGCTTCGGCAGCTTCCCCTCCATTGTGCCTCTCGGACTGGGTTCCCATGGTGGTTGGATACTGAGCTGCTTGTTAGAGGAGGAAACAAGATTTGTTGTATACAATGGCAGGCCTGAACTGGCCTGGAGGCAGGATAAACGCTCTCCCAGGTGGGACTTGTCAGGGCACAGGGCAGGCATCCTGCCACTGGGCCCTGGGTCACTGTGGTGAGCAGCAGTCACACTGGAACTTCTCTTTCTCAGAGAACAACTGGTTAAGTCTGACCAGATTGTCTTTTTTAGGGAATCCAGTTCTCCACCAACTCCTGGGGGATGCCTGGAGCTTGAGTCTATGCCAGGCTCCACTCCTGTCCAGAACCTTTCATTCCAGAAGTTTTAACCAAGTGTATGTGGCGTGGCATGTATGTATTTCTATTGGTGAAGGACAAGAATCCCTATGATGAAAGGCATCCAGCTAGGAAATTTGCTTTGAATAGAATGATTTCATAGCACAGAGAGTTTTCAGACAGTGCATCTTCCGGGGCTCCTCTCACTGTTCCCATTGTAGCCTGAGGTTTTCTCCACATCGGGGACTGCTGGAAGAAGTCTTCCTCATTGTTGGAACAGGCAGACAAAAGACCTCACTCCTGTACAGCTGAGTGACAAAAAACTCCTTCTAGGCCAATTAGTGAGGAGTGTGGGTGGGCTCTGAAGGACAGGAGAAAAATGCCTCTTTGTACCTCAATCTATCTCTCTGCCCAGAGCTCTGTTGTGACAGGAAGACTTCATTTGTGCCACCTCCTGTGGCAGGCCAAGTTCCCTGCACTTATCCTGTCTTTGTTAGACTATGTTCCAGTCTGCTACAATTAATTCAAGGGTCCTTCTGGCAGACAACTAGGGAGCTGAACCTAATGAAATGATTCATTATTGGCAATGATGCCTCCCTGGGTTTCCAGAAGCTTGCTAAATCAAATCACATACGTAATATCACTATGCTTCCTGTCATTTAGGGCTGGTGAAACTCATGAGGATTTGAAACTTTGACCTCTCCTAGTTGGGCCCTGGGTGGCTGTGTTTCAGGGTTGAACACAGGACCTGGATACTGACCATGAGCTCAGAGCAGAAGCTCAGTGCTTTATCGTTTCGTGTCACAGATTCACTTCTGTTATCTGTGTATGTGTTTGTGTGTGTGTGTGTGTGTGTGTGTGTGTGTGTGTGTGTGTGCGTGTGTGCATGTATGTGTGTTCATACACTTGTCCTGGAGCTTCAACTCAGGACCTGAACACTGTACCTGAGTTTCTCCTGTACAAGGATAGCACTCTACCACTTGAGGCACACAGCCACTTCAGGCTTTTTTCTAGTGTAGTATTAAGGAATCAAATCCAGGGATTCATACATGCAAAGCATTCTACTCCTAAGAAACATTCCCAGCACTCTATTTCAGGTTTCTTTCTTTCTTTTGTTGGAAGTTGGGGGAATTTAAGTCTAGGCCTGGGTGCTATCCTTGAGCTCTTTAGCTAAAGCTAATCACTCTACCACTTGAGCAACAGCAGCCCTTGAGTTTTGTGGTGGGTCACTGGAGAGAAGCGTCTCAAGGAATTTCCTGCCCAGGCTGGCTTTGGACCGTGATCCTCAGCACTCAGCATCCTGAGTACCTAGGATGACAGGCACGATTCAGCAGCAACTAGATTCCACTTCAAGTTTCTAAGTAGTGAATAGGAGATAAAAGACTCATGGGACCTTTTGTGTCTGGGATAGTTTTGAACCCAGATCGTCAGATCTCAGCTTCCTGAGTAGACAGGATGACAGACCTCAGCTACTACATGCCTAGACTGTAACACTCTGTTGCAAGGGGGTCCTTGGCTCCATGTGGTAGGGCGCTACCCATGATTCCCACAGGTAAGTATCAGTGGCTAGGCCTTGAGTTCAAGGTTCATGATCAAGAAACATAAACCAAAACAATTGTCTGCAGGAGACAACTCACTAGAGTTAGGTACATACAAAATTTTGGCCATGAAATGGGGCCACAAGTTTCCCATCTGCATAATCATCTTACTTGTGGAGCTCTTACAAGAACCAGATGAAAAAATGCACCCCATGAAGGGTTCAGCACACAACAACTCATGAAAGACTCATCACATAGCTTTATCCCACATAATGTCATTAGAATTAGGGTGCTTTCATCAGTATCACCATTCTTTCAGAAACACTTCACAAACAGTCCAAATTTGGATTTTAGAGGGGTGAGTTTTTTTGGGGGGGGAGTCAACCACGGGGATTGCACTGAAATGTTGGGGGTACTGTCCTAAGGTCTTTTGCTCAGGCTAGAACTCTACCACTTTGAGCTACAGCTCAGAGTTTCGTAGACTTCCTGCCTGGGCTGGGTTTTAAACCCACCAGTGTCAGATCTCAGCCCCTGAGTATCTTGGATGACAGGGGTGAGAAAGCCAGCAACATCTAGCCCATAGAACTGGGTTGCAGCAGTTTACTTCTTGCTAATTCAGATTAGATGGCAAGTGTCAGCACTAGACTCCCAGCTTGCTCTGTGAAGATGTATTTGCAGCCCTATCCTTATATAGTTGCAGTCAGAGCATTCTATCATTTCCTTTTTTTTTGTATTGTTGCCCATCCTGGATCTTGAGTAAGGGTCTAGACACAGTCCCTAAGCCTTTATGCTCAAAGCTAGTGCTCTAGTGTTTGAGCTACAGCAAAACTTCTGGATTTTTCTATGCAAATGGTAGTGAGTAATTGAACCCAGGGCTTCCTACTTACTAGGCAAGCACTCTACCACTGAGCCCCCGTAATGACAACTGTATAAACAGATAAATGTGTAGATTGGTAGATAGATAGATAGATACATAGATACATAGATTTAACAAGAGATGTCTGTAAATTATGAAATTGCATATATATTTCTATCAAATATTGCCAATTAAATTATTCCTTCCTTGTTTAAGTATCATGATTGAATACATAATAAAGTATTAATTGAAAATTAGTCAATGTAGTATACCTGTTGTGTATAATTTTATAATCTAATCGTACACTAACTACTAATGTAATTGTTACTTTTACAAAATTCCATTTGTACAGATGTCTTTTGGAGCGTTTCTTAGAATCTCCCACCAGCCATTCATTAGTGGCAGTCCCGGGTTCAACCTCCAGGCCTAAGTTGCCAATTTCGGTTTTGCTTCCCTAATAGCCAGCCAAACATCAGCAATGTAAGGTCATGTACATTGTCTGGGCATTGTTATTTAGAGTCAGGATGGTACAATACAAAGGGAAAAAAAGTGAAATCATCTGATTGAACTTCTCAGTTTTATCCTTTTCCTTTTATTTTTTTTTTTTGCCAGCCCTGAGATTTGAACACAGGACCTAGGATCCCAGGATCGGCTTTGGCAGAGATGCCAAGACCTGAGTTCAAGCTCGGTGCTTGGCCTAAAACCAAATAATAATCATAATGATTACAACAACAACAACAACAATAACAATAATAATATGGCCTAGGTTTGGTATTTGCACCATTATACTGGCAGGCCTGGCATTTAAACTCAGAGTCTGGGTAACTCTGTGGCACTGTGGGTGAAGGGGAAGATCGCCGTCCTTGAAGACAAGAAGTTGGGAAAAGTTCCAAGGGCCTGAATTGAAGCCCCAGTACTGGAAAAAGTAATACTCATATATGAGATTTATTTACATACATGGGTTTACGCCATATGACATTAATTACCCTTATTTATTTAGTATTATTACACATAAATCATTTATTTTATTACATCATATCACATATACTGAGACCCTGGACTTGCACAGAGAAGGAAAAAAATGTGTCAAAATTGGCTTCTTACTCCATGAATACATTATTGGCCATGCTGGGATTTCAACTCACGACCTACAATGCCCAATCCATAAATGGGATCACAGTCTTAGCACACCAGCCTCCAGAAAACTGAGCTGCCAGGAAGTTCCGAGGACCTGTGATCAAGCCACAGTAACACCAAATATATATATATTATATATATTTATATATAATATATATTATATATTATATTCATATAATATATATAAATATATGTACTGACAAAGGGAATGTGAGGATATTATTAAATTATATATTATTACAAATTATTAGTTATTAAATTATGCTTCCATTTAATGAAGTATTGAAGAGTTGAAGTAACTCCATTTTGAGGCAGCAGCCATTCTGTCCTTTATGTTAAATTATGAGTGACCCAGAGCAAACATAAATTCCAGGAACTGACCTGTCCATGTTGAACTTAACCAGAGTTCACATAAATCCAAAGAACAGAGTTATCTGTGGCCACAAACTTCCCTTGCTTCACAGATAACCCTCTGCCCTTTATTGCCTTAGCCCAAATGGTCTAATAACCCACTGCCTTTTATTGCCCTAGCCAAATAGTTTGATAACCCCTGCCCGTTATTGCCCTAGCCCAAATGGTCTGATCACCCTGATCACCCCCTATCAACACTTATCACCCTAGAATGTCTTGTTAACACATCTGTTTACTGTAACTTTGTAGTTTTTGCCTTTATAAGCCCTATGAAATTCCAGCTCGGGGCTTCCTCCTAAGCTCCGCTGTGTCAGTGTGTAGGAAGAGACCCAAGCTGCAACCCGACTGAATAAAGCCTTGCTTTTGCATTTTGGAACGTCTGACTTTCGGTGGTCTCTTTGGTGGGGGTCCTGCGACGGGTTCACTTCAGTATCATCATCTAATACTTAAAAAATCATTAGTAAAAAATCAGTCAATATCCTTAATCATACCATGGTGCTAGAATGGAAGATATAAATTCAGTAATTTTTGTGTGGCATTCTAAAATAGAATCATAAATTAACTGCAAATTTAATTATTACATTCATAACATTCCATTAGCATTCACATGAATAGGAATGAGTTTGTCAGGATCTCCTTCCATTTGTGGGTGGTAGTCCTAGCATTCGAATTCCAGGCCTGGGAAGTTTACTTCGAATGCAAACCATTGGAATGACACCTTGAGTCACAAGTAGGGCAGAGGGTGGGGTCCCAGAATGAGGCCCAGGGAAAGATTAGCTTGACATTTCACCAAAGACCCCAGCCAATTTCTGTGGCTGGAAGCCTATTTTTCTCAGCTCCTGACCCTCAGGTCCTCTTTGCATGGAGGAGTCAGGGCAAATGCAGGGAAGAACTCTTGCTTAAGAAAAGCTTCTAGCCCAATGCCACCAGTGGTTCAACCTCCGTAAATCCTAGCTACTCAGGAGACTGAGATCAGAGATCGTGGGTCAAAGCCATATCAAGGGAAGAAAGTTAGTGAGACTTTCTTGCCCATAAACTAACAAAAGCCAGAAATGGAGCTGTGGCTCAAGTGGTAGCATGTCCTCATTGAGAGAAAACCTTAAGAGACTACAGGCCAGACCCTGAGTTCAGGCCCCAGTACTGGCACCTAAAAAATAAAGAAAAGCTTTCAGGAGCTCCCAGTCCACTGTGGTTAATGGGCAGATCAGCCTGGCATGGGTTGCTTATGCTGGTCCTCCTAGCACCTCAGGAGGCTGAGATGTGAGGATTGCCGTTCAAAGCCAGCTTGGTCAGGAATGTCCGGGAGACTCTGATCTCCAAGGATCCACCAGAAAACCAGAAGTGGTGATGTGGCTGAAGTGCTAAGCTGAAGAGCTGAGAGACGATGCCCAGGCCCAGACTTAGAGCCCCATGACCAATTCCTGGCCTGCTTTGACCTCATGTTGTGGCTCTAGCAAGTACTTTCCAGTGGGCTCCTGATGGTCTTCCAATGTCTATGTGTCCTACAAGTCTTGAGAGCAGCCTCCTTGAAGGCCTTTGCCTACAGAGCAGGACACAGTACCAGAAAAGGATCAAGCCTTGTGGCATGCAGGTCATCTGCCGGTCATCAGAAGGGCATCTGTCATGAGTGCAGTGTGGATCTGAGCACTAAATCGACGTCTCAGATCACGGTTCTGGGCCAGAAGGGGTAGACCAGTTAACGCCAGCTCACAAGGGAATTACAAGAATGTGAATTTGTCAGGCCCACCTTGGGCAGGTTTTGAGTTGGGCTTATGAAAGACTTGTAGGCTGAGGAACAAAAGCAGGCTGGCTGCTGCTTGTACAGTCACTATATTCCAGGAGTCCAGTGACTCAGAGCCCTGCTTAACTCACCAGTGTTCAGGGGCAGATGAAGGTCTGCAATCATGGGACAACTACAAAGGAGCATCCATAGTGTCCTTCCCTTGGTTTATGTCCCCGTGCTGGGATGGAGGGGCAGGTTCCATGGAACTTACTGCCATAGCCCAGACCCCTCAGCCCAAGAAGGACTTAAGGAGAAACAACTGATGTGGCTTGAGAGTTTACTATGATTATGCCTCAGGACTGCCCCCAGTTCTAGCTCAGCTTATCATTAGTACCTTCCTCTGTGTGTGTGTGTGTGTGTGTGTGTGTGTGTGTGTGTGTGTGTGTGTGTGCATGCGCATGAGTGCATCTTGGTAGTAGGGCTTGAATCCAGGGCCCGTGCTCTGTCCCTCAGTTTTTTCATTCAAGAATACCACTCTACCACTTAAGCCAGAGCTTTTCTTCCAGGTTTCAGTTGGTTCTTGGGAGAGGAGAGTCTCACAGACAATTCTTGCTGGGCTGCATCTGAATGTTAATCCTCCAACCTCAGCCTGCTGAACGAGCTAGGAATATGAGAGCATGAGCCCTTAGCATCTGGGCACACTTTCCTTCTTGGATAAAACAGAGTACCTGTTTCCAAGCCGAGCACCCATCTACAGCTATCCCTCCTACCCTTTCCCCTACCCCTCCTAGCTTCAGAGGAGACATACCCTCCCCTGAGGACAAAGAAATAGGATGCACTGACAAGTTTGAGCATTATGGTCTCCATACAGTCAGTGGCGGCTGGGAGCTGATGTAGAGGTCAGCGATCTAGGCCAAGGCAAGTAGAAAGCTGTTAGAACAGAATGAAAAGATATCCATGCAGCTGGATGTCAGTTTCTCATGCCTATAATCCTAGCTACTCAAGGCTGACACTGGAGGATCAATCAAGATTCAAACCTAGCCTGGGCATACTCTTATCTCCAAAGAATCACCAAAAAGCTGGGAAGAAGTAATACTATAGTTCAAGTGTTAGAGCACCAAACTTGTGCAAGAAGCTGAAGTTTACCACCTAGGCTCTTCAACCCTTGGTAAACACACACACACACACACACACACACACACACACACACACAACCCATATGCATGCAAAATCAGAGATTTCTACACTGTAACCTTTGGGTATCCTCTACCTTTTTCCCACTAAGTCTGGTGGTTGTTGGCCTATGAGTTCGATGCATCCAACACCACCTGACATCTATAATTTTGGGGAACAGAATGGCTAGAATGTCAGCCTTCCCCAATCCCAGTTCCTTGATTGGGTATTGGTCTATCCAGGCCTTTGGGGTTCCTTTTACAGACTCGCCAAGATCCTTTAAAAAGGCATCACATGCTGGGCACTTGTGGCTCACGCCTGACATCCTAGCTACTCAGGAAGGTGAGATCTGGCTTCCAAGCCAGCTTGGGAAAGAAATTGTGTGAGACTCTTATCCTCGATGAACCATCAGAAAACAAGAAGTGTCCCTTGGCTAAAGTGGTAGAGTGCAAGCCTTGAGAAAAAGAGCTCAGGGACAATGCTCATGGACAATAACAACAAGGAGAGGCATTGCATGTTGGCTTTGGGATTGGCATGGGCCAAATATTGGAAATTTCAAGTGCACCAAGATAAAACAGTACCTCCTCTAGTCCCGTGCTCCTCTGTCTTCTCCACCCCATGGCCTTGGCCGTGCTTTGGGTCAGGATGGCTCTGGCTTGACAGGAGGGCTCCAAGGAGGAAGATCCCAGACCAATTGCCCCGGGTCCTTCCTCCCTGATCACCCTGCTGCTTCTGCTCTTTGCCATAGAGCGTCTTCCTGAAATCCATCCATGAGATCATTGACACCAACACAGTGGTGAGTGGTGGGTCCAGCCTAACTCTGGGAAGTCAGAGATAGAAGTCAGTTTGGGACTAGGAGCATCTACCCTGGGTGTGGGCTGAGGCCAGGGCTGACATTTATTTCATTCTGAGCCTTGCAGGAGTAGGGAGACAGTGTAGATACAACACTGAGTCAGGTAAGATGGAAATCTGTAAGACGACTTGTGTGGGGGAGGCTGTGGGGCTCAGGGGGCCACTGTTCTTGGTACTCCTCTCTCAGATGTCCCTCTCCCTCTCTCATCCCTCAATAGTAAAAGAGAAACTTTAAATAAGGTTGTCGAAGAGGAGGCAGGGGAATATTTCCATGTGAACCAGACTTGTGTTTCATATTCATCCTAGACCCTACTTCCTATTTATCTGAGGAATAGCCATATGGGTTTGGGGACAGGAGATCATCCTAGCTGAGAATGTGGCTCAGTGATAGAGTGGTCGCCTAGCAAGCCTGAAGCCTTGGGTTCGATTCCACAAAGAAAAAGCTGGAAGGGGAGGTGGGGCTCAACTTGTAGACCACCAGCCTTGATCCAATAGAGCTCAAGGACAGTGGACAGGCCCTTAGTTCAAGCCCCATAACTGGAAGAACAAATGTTTGTGGAGGCTTTTTTTCCCCTTTGGAAACGATTTATTCTTTTTGATAAGCATAACATGGGCCTTTTCCCTGGCCACCAATGGGCCATTAGATGTTCCTGGAAGTTGGGCCTCCTTGAAGCAGCCTCTGCTCCACCAGGCCCATAGTTTACCCTTCCTATCACCAGGCAGATGGAGGCCTAGAGAAGCCCACCTGGCCACCTAGTTCTGGTGGCTGCTGAGGATTTTGGGACTCAGTAAGTCACATAGGGAGTCATCATCCCCATCTGTCTACAGAAAAAAGGGACAGAGCACAGCAAGCCTGAGCGCACCAGCTGTGGGAAGTTCTGGATGTGGGGATCTGCAGCAGGACATGCTCTGTGGGGGAGTCCTGTACGGGGCAGGGAACCTTGACCTCTCCTCTTGCAGTTTCCACACTATCCTGAAGTTGCAATTCTTCAAAACCTTTCTGCTTCTCCCTGATTTTGACCACCCAGGAGCCTGAGGCCTCTGAAACAACTGCACTGGTGGGGAGCTCAGCCTGTGTTGAAATCTGGAGCCCCGTGTAGGAGTGACAGAAGCTCTTGCAGCTATCTACTCTTCATCTTCTCCTAGGACAGCTGGCACATGCACTCGGCTTTCTCCTGACACAGCTGATCCAGAATGAACATCTCTCCTTTACATGTCAGGAGGGACTCCTGGATGGTGCAGATATGTGCCGAAAGCTGGTTGCATCAATGGTGTAGCTCATCTGCAGGACTCTGGAAGTCGACCTTATCAGGCAGGTTGTGGATGAAGAAGATTTTCTTCTCAGACGCCCACGTGTCCCACTTGCCATCCTCACACATGCTGTGGTGGCAGCTCATGGGGCAGGGGATCTGTGGCTCCAGCTCTATCTGGCACTGAGCTGTCGGTGGGAGGGGGTAGTGCCTGCAGCAGTCCCGCCACTCCTGTGGCAGGAGTATCCCCCGGTGGATCTCAGCCTCCGAGAGTGCTAACAGTGCCACCTCCCTCTGAGTTTGGGGGACATCTCCATTCTCTGCCATGGGCACATCGAGGAGAGTCGCTTCCTCAGCTTTTGCTTCTCCAGGGTTCACAGCTTCTCCTTCCCCAGGGAAAGCCAGGAAAGCTCAGCTGGGCCTGCAGGCGCTCCTCCTGTGGACTGATCATGTCCAGGCACTTGAAACTGTCCTGCCACTTTGGGGTCACCATCTAGTCCACCCAGTTGGTCGGACCCTGCACTTGTTTCAGCTTCTCCAACAGCTGGGTCTGCCTCTGCAGGTGCTACTGCAGGAGCACAGCTGCTCATTGGAGGCAATGTGCTGCTCACAGGTGACTCTGAGCTCCTGAAGCTGGGCCAGGGACTGCTCCTGCTGCTCCTGGAGCTCCCGAGTCGCTTGGCTCTCTCTCTCAGCCACCTCTTTCCCTTCCTCCATCTTCTCCTCTGAGCAGTACAGCTGTTCCCGTAGATGTTTCTTCACCTGCTGCTCTGAGTCCACGATGCTGGTGAGCTCCTCCTTCTCACTGCTAACCCTGTGGAGAGCGTCCCGCAGCAAAGCCAGCTGTTCCTCCAGCTGTGGGTTTCACACGCATGCACATCATGGGGTCTTGGGGATGTCCTGCGAATCCTTGGTTTTCTCCTCCAATCTTCCCAGTTGCTCCCGCTGCTCTGCATTCTGGAGACTGAGATTCTAGTTTTCCTGTACCTGGATGTGAAGTTGTTTCTCCACGTTTTTCAACCCCATCTGTGTGTGGTAGGTGTGGGCCCGCAGGTGCTGCTCCTCCTGAGATGGACCCACAGAGGGCCATGGCTTTGCCAGCTTCCTTCTCAGTTCCCCCAGCTCATTCTCTAGGTGCAGCACCTATCTTCATCCTCACTCCTTTTCCTCTGTCAGTTGGTTCACCTGCTCGGTCTGCCACCAGGGCTCCTCCTTCTGCGTGGACCTCTCAATGCTCAGGTTCTGCGAGAAGGTGTCTGTCTCCAGATTTGCTGTAGACACCATTCAACTCAGGTTGTCCTGAAGTCTCTTTAGTACCTCACACCCCTCCAGCACTTGTTGGAACTTTCAGATTCTGTTCTTCCTGTTGCTCCTCTATGTCCAGAATGCTTACACCTTCTCCTAAAATTCTGTGTTCACTTGCTGCAGGTCATAGAAGCTTCTCTTCTTTTTCTTGAGCTGAAGTGTTACATCATTTAGCTGTTTGAACATTTCGGCCACCTTCTGTAAGTAGTAACCACAGAAGCCACCATCTCCAGCTCTGCCATGTGTTGCTCTGCGGCCTGTAGGCAGCTGGTGAGAGCTTCATGCTCCATTTCGCTGTCATGGGCCATGAGCTGCATGTGGGCTGGTGCTGATTGTAAATCACTTTCTGCCAAAACCAACCTCTATATGGGTGGCTTGTGGATGTCTAGCTCTGTTTTTGGTGCTTTGTGTACTTTGGCTACCTTCTCCTTCTCTTTCTCTCGTCAATGCTGCAGGTCTGTCTTTTCCTGTTTCAGTGGTTGGATCTTGGCATAGAGCACCTGGTTTCTCCTTTTGCTGTGGTCCAGGGCAGGAACCACATGTCGCTAGCACCTCTGCATATTCTTGGTGGTATCGGGACCCTTGACATTCTGGATCCTGGTGGCTGTGACTGTGTCCAAAGGCAGGGGAGGCCAGTGGTCAGCATCACCTTTGGCCAGACCCTCGGTTGAATCACCCTTCCCAGAGGTATTTGTCTTTGGGATCCTTCCCTTTTATGTATTCTTTGTTGTCTTGAATGCTGAAGGTCTGCTGGGAGGATTTCTTCTGCTGGTGTTCTGGCAGTAGTTTGTTGCCCACAGCTCTCTCACGGAGTCTTGTTGTTTCAGACATCTGAGCTCTGGGATGGGAAAGATGGGCTGGCCACATTCCCAGGCTCTGGGAAATCCTCTATTCTCCCACTCTATGACTAGGTTGTCAATTTCCTATTGTACTCCAAATTTGCCTCGAGTCTCTTGTTTACCACTCAGTTACCTCTACCTTCCTCAATTGCTGGTAGTGGTGTCAACTAACAGAGGGAATCTTGGTGCTACAGGGCAGCATGGAATGTGGGTGGCCACGATTCTTGTATCCCATTGGTCAGAAAGAACCATAAAAGAATGGGGGTATGGCAGTATCCTGTGATGCAGGCAGAATGGGCAGAGTCAAGATGACAGCAGCCCCTTTCCCAGGGAACTCTGTCCAATCCAGTTGGGAACAAGAGGGAGACCTGCTTTAGCCATATAGCTGCACAGATTTTTGTGTGTATGCCTGTTTGTTGCCAGTCCCGGACATTGAACTCAGGACCTAGGCACAGTTGGTGAGCTGTTTTTGCTCAAGGCTACCCTTCTACCACTGGCTCTACTTCTGGCTTTGTTGACACTGAAGTTGGACAGGGGTCTCAAGTACTTTCCAGCCTAGGGTGACTTTGACCATGAATCTCCTTTCACAGCCTTGTAAGTATCATGAAGGACTGCTGAGAGCCACTGGTGCCTGCTTAATTATTGGTCTTGATGATGTTCTTGAACAGACTGGTGAGTTCCCTATCTTCGGATTTAAGTAGTGGGAGCTGGAGCCCACAATTTGAATCCTGGTCCTGCCACCTCCAAATGGCAGAAGATCCTAAAAACTCATTTCTATCCATATGAATACCAATGGAATATGATGTATATCATGATTGAATGGACAGTTTTTGAATGATTCTAGGATAAAATTATACACAATTATATTCTAGGACACTGATTGATTTTAATCAATACTTTATGAAGCATTTAAAAAATTACATTCATTAAATGGAGAAATAATGAAATACCTAAGAATTGGGCATCACATAGCATAGAGATGTCATTTTTTTCTGCCAGGACTGACATTGGAACTCATGGTCTGGGTAAATCTGTTGCACTGTGTAGCAAGGGGAGGCTTGCTTTTTTGAAGTCAAGAAATTCAAGTCTGTTCCTTAGGCCTGAAATTGATCCCCACCACTAGAAAACATCTTATTTGTGTACATTTTAAATATATGATTTATATTTATATACATATATTGACTCTATATTGCATTTAATGTAGTTATTCATTTTATTTTTTGTTTTGTTCATGTAGTGACCATTTATTTTATTGATTATTATGGCACATAGAATATTGATTACATAAGATATAGGTCTGCATATGTACTCCATTGCATACCTGACACACAGGACTTTCACAGAAAAGGAAAACATGTGTCACCATCTGCTTCTTACTCCACGATTCCTTGTTTGCCAGTGCTGGCATCTGAACTCATGGCCTACAGGGCCAAATTCATGAATGATTGAGTGTCAGCATGCCATACTGGGGCAAACT